>NW_026287317.1:0-6156 GCF_023373465.1 Oncorhynchus keta | reverse complement strand
CTGCGCTTTGGTCCGATTCCTCCTCATCCGACGACGACACCCGTTACATAAGTTTAGAGGAGCGTGCATTTGGCATGCTGATTGCAGGAATGTCCACCAGAACTGTTGCCATAGAATTGAATGTTAATTTCTCTACCATAAGCTGCCTCCAACATTGTTTTGGAGAATTTGGTAGTACGTCTAGCTGACCTCACAACTGCAGACCACGTGTAACCACACCAGCCCAGGACCTCCACATCCTGCTTCTTCACTTCAGACCACGTGTAACCACACCAGCCTAGGACCTCCACATCCTGCTTCTTCACTTCCAGACCACGTGTAACCACACCAGCCCAGGACCTCCACATCCTGCTTCTTCACCTCAGACCACGTGTAACCACGCCAACCCAGGACCTCCACATCCTGCTTCTTCACCTCAGACCACGTGTAACCACGCCAGCCCAGGACCTCCACATCCTGCTTCTTCACCTCAGACCACGTGTAACCACGCCAACCCAGGACCTCCACATCCTGCTTCTTCACCTCAGACCACGTGTAACCACGCCAACCCAGGACCTCCACATCCTGCTTCTTCACCTCAGACCACGTGTAACCACGCCAACCCAGGACCTCCACATCCTGCTTCTTCACCTCAGACCACGTGTAACCACGCCAACCCAGGACCTCCACATCCTGCTTCTGCACCTCAGACCACGTGTAACCACACCAACCCAGGACCTCCACATCCGGCTTCTTCACCTCAGCGGGATCGTCTGAGACCAGCCACCCGGACAGCTGATGAAACTGAGGAGTATTTCTGTCTGTAATAAAGCCCTTTTGTGGGGAAAAACTAATTATGAGTGGCTGGGCCTGGTTCCCCAGTGGGTGGGCCTATGTCCGCCCAGGCCCACCCATGGTTGTGCCCCTGCCCAGCTATATGAAATCCATAGAATAGGGCCTAATGAATTAATTTCAATTGACTGATTTCCCTATATGAACTGTAACTCTGTAAAATGGTTGCAGTTGTTTAATGTTGTGTTTATATCTATTCACTATAGATGGTTTAATTAGTAGAGCTCCTGTCATGATCCTTTACATCCCTCCTCCTTGATTTCCCACCGTGTTTAATGGGACGCATCCCAAATGGCACACTATTCCCTTTATAGTGCATAACTTTTGGTTAGGGCCTCGTCAAAAGTAGTGCACTATATCGGAAATAGTGTGCCATTTAAACACTAGAAGGACCCTACTCTGCCAGCATCATAAAACAAGATTGGTCCGATTAAACACATTGTATCTATCAGACTGAAAGCAATATTTTGGGGGGAAATCAGAAGATCGGAAAATTGAGCTCATTTATGTAGCAACTACTAATCAGAAACCGTTCAGTCCCTCTGTGATTGTAGGGGTGTGTCCCATTAATATCTCCTTTCTCCTGTTCACTCGTTCACTACTTCCCATGAATCTTAGAAAAAGTTAGATTGAGTTCCCACTATATTTCTTATGTCAGTCCTTTCCTTGCAAACCAGTGCAGGGAACAAATCCACTTTGTGAGAAAGGAGAGATAATTGGGACGAAGTGTAGTTGTATGTATCAGCTCTGAGACCTTGAAACTGTACTGAGTTATCCAGACCATCTGTTTAGGCATCTGTAGGAGGTGTCTGAGATATTCACTCTCCAGACCATCTGTATAGGCATCTCTAGGAGGTGTCTGAGTTATTCACTCTCCAGACCATCTGTATAGGCATCTCTAGGTGTCTGAGTTATTCACTCTCCAGACCATCTGTAGGAGTTGTCTGAGTTATTCACTCTCCAGACCATCTGTATAGGCATCTCTAGGAGGTGTCTGAGTTATTCACTCTCCAGACCATCTGTAGGAGTTGTCTGAGATATTCACTCTCCAGACCATCTGTATAGGCATCTCTAGGAGGTGTCTGAGTTATTCACTCTCCAGACCATCTGTATAGGCATCTGAGGAGTTGTCTGAGTTATTCACTCTCCAGACCATCTGTAGGAGGTGTCTGAGTTATTCACTCTCCAGACCATCTGTATAGGCATCTCTAGGAGTTGTCTGAGTTATTCACTCTCCAGACCATCTGTAGGAGTTGTCTGAGTTATTCACTCTCCAGACCATCTGTATAGGCATCTGTAGGAGTTGTCTGAGTTATTCACTCTCCAGACCATCTGTATAGGCATCTGAGGAGTTGTCTGAGTTATTCACTCTCCAGACCATCTGTATAGGCATCTGAGGAGTTGTCTGAGTTATTCACTCTCCAGACCATCTGTATAGGCATCTGTAGGAGGTGTCTGAGTTATTCACTCTCCAGACCATCTGTAGGAGTTGTCTGAGTTATTCACTCTCCAGACCATCTGTATAGGCATCTGTAGGAGTTGTCTGAGTTATTCACTCTCCAGACCATCTGTATAGGCATCTGTAGGAGGTGTCTGAGTTATTCACTCTCCAGACCATCTGTATAGGCACCTGAGGAGTTGTCTGAGTTATTCACTCTCCAGACCATCTGTATAGGCATCTGAGGAATTGTCTGTTATTCACTCTCCAGACCATCTGTAGGAGTTGTCTGAGTTATTCACTCTCCAGACCATCTGTATAGGCATCTCTAGGAGGTGTCTGAGTTATTCACTCTCCAGACCATCTGTAGGAGTTGTCTGAGTTATTCACTCTCCAGACCATCTGTATAGGCATCTGAGGAGTTGTCTGTTATTCACTCTCCAGACCATCTGTATAGGCATCTGTAGGAGGTGTCTGAGTTATTCACTCTCCAGACCATCTGTAGGAGGTGTCTGAGTTATTCACTCTCCAGACCATCTGTATAGGCATCTGTAGGAGGTTTCAAAGTTATTCACTCTCCAGACCATCTGTAGGAGGTGTCTGAGTTATTCACTCTCCAGACCATCTGTATAGGCATCTGTAGGAGGTGTCTAAGTAATCACACCACACACACACAATAAAAGTTGAAAGTTGAAGCCCACTCTCTGGGAGCCTGTAGCCATTAGTGATTCCGGCTACAGCCACAGCTGGGCTGATGATGATGAAGAAGGGATGATGATGAAGGGATGATGATGAATGAATTATGATGATGGTGATGATGAAGGAATGCATGGTGATGATAATGAAGAGATGATGATGATGATGAAGGGATGAGAAAAGCAGAACCCGAAAGAAAGATTCCAGCAGTATTCTGTATTATTTATTGGGATGATTAAATATTGAATGAGTGTTGGCTTATCTCAAGTTGTGGAACTGTAAATGTTATGAGGGCCTGAGATACATTTGGACTGATAACCACTGAATGGTAGGGAGCTTTGCAATGAGCCAAATATATATTGAGCCATATATTAACAATGGTAGGGTAGTCTTCATTATTTAATGACAGTCACTCTCCTACATACTGCCGTTCCGTTGACAAACCACTAGGCAACTGTGTCCTCATTATTGAGTTAATCTCCTCCATTGATATACTGTTAGAAGGCCTTTGAGATAATACGTTATGTGTGTGTGCATACATGTGAATTTATTTCAGCTAGTGTGGGTTGACAGGTATTGGAACACGCGCATATACACACACACACACACAAACTAACACACACACACACACACAAACTAACACACACACAGCTGATGCTGCACAATAAACTCATCCCAGCATGAGGATACAGGAGCCATGTAAATGAGTCTGCATGGTGGACCATTCATATTCTGCGTCCCAAATGGCACCCTGTTCCATAGTTTGACCAGGGCTCAAAGGAAAACCCATAGAGCTCTGGTCAAAAGTAGTGCAATTTTTAGGGAATAGGGTGCAGCTATGGGATGCATATGGGGCACTTGGTAGAGCATGAAGCTTGCAGCACCAGGGTTGTGGGTTCTGATTCCCATGGGGACCAGTGCAAACAGTATTAAATGTATGCACTGTTAGTGGCTCTGGATAAGAGCATCTGATAAATGTAATGCTGCTTCATAGGCCACTGATCATGAGACCTCATCAGGAAACAACATGCTTCTCCGTAGGCCACTGATCATGAGACCTCATCAGGATACAACATGCTTCTCCGTAGGCCACTGATCATGAGACCTCATCAGGAAACAACATACTGCTCCGTAGGCCACTGATCATGAGACCTCATCAGGAAACAACATACTGCTCCGTAGGCCACTGATCACGAAACCTCATCAGGAAACAACATACTGCTCCGTAGGCCACTGATCACAAGACCTCATCAGGAAACAACATGCTGCTCCATAGACCACTGATCATGAGACCTCATCAGAAAACAACATGCTGTTCTTTAGGCCACTGATCACAAGACCTCATCAGGAAACAACATACTGCTCATCCAGAGCCACTGATCATGAGACCTCATCAGTGGAACAGCCAACATACTGCTCCGGGAGGGGGTGAGCCACTGATCATCCTAGACCTCATCAGGTGTCTCCTGAACAACATGCTTCTGGCGTAGGCCACTGATCATGAGACCTCATCAGGAAACAACATACTGCTCCGGGTAGGCCACTGATCATGAGCCCTCATCAGGAAACAACATACTGCTCCGTAGGCCACTGATCAGTGGAGCCCTCATCAGGAAACAACATTTACTTTAGCTCCGTATCCAGAGCCACTGATCATGAGACCTCATCCAGTAGAACAGTCACTTTACAATAGTGCATCTCCTTAAAGGCCACTGGGATCAACAAGACCTCATCAGAGAAACAACATGCTTTTCTCCGTAGTAGCCAGACGGAGATGACATGCCTGAGACCTCATCAGGAAACAACATGCTTCTCCGTAGGCCACTGATCATGAGACCTCATCAGGAAACAACATGCTGCTCCATAGACCGTGACTGATCATGAGGCGTCATTAGGAAACAACATGCTGTTCTTTAGGTCTGATCAGGAGAGCTCATCAGAAAACAACATGCTGTTCTTTAGGCCACTGATCACAAGACCTCATCAGGATACAACATACTGCTCCATAGGCCACTGATCACAAGACCTCATCAGGATACAACATGCTGCTCCCTTAGGCCACTGATCAGGAGACCTCATCAACATGCTGCTCCTTAGGCCACTGATCAGGAGACCTCATCAACATGCTGCTCCTTAGGCCACTGATCAGGAGACCTCATCAACATGCTGCTCCTTAGGCCACTGATCAGGAGACCTCATCAACATGCTGCCACTCCTTCAACATGCTGCTCCGTAGGCCACTGATCAGGAGTCCTCATCAACATGCTGCTCCTTAGGCCACTGATCAGGAGACCTCATCAACATGCTGCTCCTTAGGCCACTGATCAGGAGACCTCATCAACATGCTGCTCATTAGGCCACTGATCAGGAGACCTCATCAGGAAACAACATGCTGCTCGTTCACTGCTCTCTCTCACCAGGAAATTCTTCGCTCCATTATAAAGACAAATAAAGACCAAAAGCACCATCATATTCAAATGTCTGTAACAATATTATGAAGAGGAAGAGAGCTCTGTAGCTCTGTACTGTAACACTATTATGAAGAGGAAGAAAGCTCTGTAGCTCTGTACTGTAACAATATTATGAAGAGGAAGGGAAGCTCTGTACTGTAACAATATTATGAAAATACTTGACCTTCAAATAATTCTGCCATGAAAAGACTTGCCTGGCGTCGTTGGATCGCTGTATTCTGGTGGACATTTCTGCAGGCGGCAGCTGGGATGGAGCTGGAGACATTTCTGCTAGGATGGAGCTGGAGACATTTCTGCTGGGATGGAGCTGGAGACATTTCTGCTGGGATGGAGCTGGAGACATTTCTGCTGGGATGGAGCTGGAGACATTTCTGCTGGGATGGAGCTGGAGACATTTCTGCTGGGATGGAGCTGGAGACATTTCTGCTGGGATGGAGTTGAGACATTTCTGCTGGGATGGAGCTGGAGACATTTCTGCTGGGATGGAGCTGGAGACATTTCTGCTGGGATGGAGCTGGAGACATTTCTGCTGGGATGGAGCTGGGATGGAGCTGGAGACATTTCTGCTGGGATGGAGCTGGAGACATTTCTGCTGGGATGGAGCTGGAGACATTTCTGCTGGGATGGAGCTGGAGACAGACATTTCTGCTGGGATGGAGCTGGAGACATTTCTGCTAAAGGATGGAGCTGGAGACATTTCTGCTGGGATGGAGCTGGAGA
>NW_026287316.1:0-2500 GCF_023373465.1 Oncorhynchus keta | reverse complement strand
GTAACAGAGTAATACTGTTTTATCAACAGTAACAGAGTAATACTGTTTTATCAACAGTAACAGAGTAATACTGTTTTATCAACAGTAATACATCAACAGAGTAATACTGTTTTATCAACAGTAACAGAGTAATACTGTTTTATCAACAGTAACAGAGTAATACTGTTTTATCAACAGAACAGTAATACTGTTTTATCAACAGTAACAATACTGTTTTATCAACAGTAACAGAGTAATAATACTGTTTTATCAACAGTAACAGAGTAATACTGTTTTATCAACAGTAACAGAGTAATACTGTTTTATCAACAGTAACAGAGTAATACTGTTTTATCAACAGTAATCAGAGTAATACTGTTTTATCAACAGTAACAGAGTAATACTGTTTTATCAACAGTAACAGAGTAATACTGTTTTTATCAACAGTAACAGAGTAATACTGTTTTATCAACAGTAACAGAGTAATACTGTTTTATCAACAGTAACAGAGTAATACTGTTTTATCAACAGTAACAGAGTAATACTGTTTTATCAGCAGTAACAGAGTAATACTTTTTATCAACAGTAACAGAGTAATACTGTTTTATCAACAGTAACAGAGTAATACTTTTTATCAACAGTAACAGAGTAATACATCAACAGAGTAATACTGTTTTATCAACAGTAACAGAGTAATACTGTTTTATCAACAGTAACAGAGTAATACTGTTTTATCAACAGTAACAGAGTAATACTGTTTTATCAACAGTAACAGAGTAATACTGTTTTATCAACAGTAACAGAGTAATACTGTTTTATCAACAGTAACAGAGTAATACTGTTTTATCAACAGTAACAGAGTAATACTGTTTTATCAACAGTAACAGAGTAATACTGTTTTATCAACAGTAACAGAGTAATACTGTTTTATCAACAGTAACAGAGTAATACTGTTTTATCAACAGTAACAGAGTAATACTGTTTTATCAACAGTAACAGAGTAATACTGTTTTATCAACAGTAACAGAGTAATACTGTTTTATCAACAGAGTAATACTGTTTTATCAACAGAGTAATACTGTTTTATCAACAGTAACAGAGTAATACTGTTTTATCAACAGTAACAGAGTAATACTGTTTTCATAACAGAGTAATACTGTTTTATCAGTAACAGAGTAACAAGAGTAATACTGTTTTATCAACAGTAACAGAGTAATACTGTTTTATCAACAGTAACAGTAATACTGTTTTATCAACAGTAACAGAGTAATACTGTTTTATCAACAGTAACAGAGTAATACTGTTTTATCAACAGTAACAGAGTAATACTGTTTTATCAACAGTAACAGAGTAATACTGTTTATCATAACAGAGTAATACTGTTTTATCAACAGTAACAGAGTAATACTGTTTTATACTAATACTGTTTTATCAACAGTAATACATCAACAGAGTAATACTGTTTTATCAACAGTAACAGAGTAATACTGTTTTATCAACAGTAACAGAGTAATACTGTTTTATCAACAGTAACAGAGTAATACTGTTTTATCAACAGTAACAGAGTAATACTGTTTTATCATCAGTAACAGAGTAATACTGTTTTATCAACAGTAACAGAGTAATACTGTTTTATCAACAACAGAGTAATACTGTTTTATCAACAGTAACAGAGTAATACTGTTTTATCAACAGTAACAGAGTAATACTGTTTTATCAACAGTAACAGAGTAATACTGTTTTATCAACAGTAACAGAGTAATACTGTTTTATCAACAGTAACAGAGTAATACTGTTTTAATACAGAGTAATACTGTTTTCATAACAGAGTAATACTGTTTTATCAACAGAACAGAGTAATACTGTTTTATCAACAGTAACAGAGTAATACTGTTTTATCAACAGTAACAGAGTAATACTGTTTTATCAACAGTAACAGAGTAATACTGTTTTATCAACAGTAACAGAGTAATACTGTTTTATCAACAGTAACAGAGTAATACTACTGTTTTATCAACAGTAACAGAGTAATACTGTTTTATCAGAGCAATACTGTTTTATCAACAGTAACAGAGTAATACTGTTTTATCAACAGTAACAGAGTAATACTGTTTTATCAACAGTAACAGAGTAATACTGTTTTATCATAACAGAGTAATACAGTAACAGAGTAATACTGTTTTATCAACAGTAACAGAGTAATACTGTTTTATCAACAGTAACAGAGTAATACTGTTTTATCAACAGAGTAATACTGTTTTATCAACAGTAACAGTAATACTGTTTTATCAAGTAACAGAGTAATACTGTTTTATCAACAGTAACAGAGTAATACTGTTTTATCAACAGTAACAGAGTAATACTGTTTTATCAACAGTAACAGAGTAATACTGTTTTATCAACAGTAACAGAGTAATACTGTTTATCAACAGTAACAGAGTAATACTGTTTTATCAACAGTAACAGAGTAATACTGTTTTATCAACAGGTAATACTGTTTTATCAACAGTAACAGAGTAAT
>NW_026287315.1:0-18095 GCF_023373465.1 Oncorhynchus keta | reverse complement strand
TAGTCCAACACTCTAACCACTAGGCTACCTGCTGGTTACTAGTCCAACACTCTAACCACTAGGCTACCTGCTGGTTACTAGTCCAACGCTCTAACCACTAGGCTACCTGCTGGTTACTAGTCCAACGCTCTAACCACTAGGCTACCTGCTGGTTACTAGTCCAACGCTCTAACCACTAGGCTACCTGCTGGTTACTAGTCCAACGCTCTAACCACTAGGCTACCTGCTGGTTACTAGTCCAACGCTCTAACCACTAGGCTACCTGCTGGTTACTAGTCCAACGCTCTAACCACTAGGCTACCTGCTGGTTACTAGTCCAACGCTCTAACCACTAGGCTACCTGCTGGTTACTAGTCCAACGCTCTAACCACTAGGCTACCTGCTGGTTACTAGTCCAACGCTCTAACCACTAGGCTACCTGCTGGTTACTAGTCCAACGCTCTAACCACTAGGCTACCTGCTGGTTACTAGTCCAACGCTCTAACCACTAGGCTACCTGCTGGTTACTAGTCCAACGCTCTAACCACTAGGCTACCTGCTGGTTACTAGTCCAACGCTCTAACCACTAGGCTACCTGCTGGTTACTAGTCCAACGCTCTAACCACTAGGCTACCTGCTGGTTACTATTCCAACGCTCTAACTACTAGGCTACCTGCTGGTTACTATTCCAACGCTCTAACCACTAGGCTACCTGCTGGTTACTAGTCCAACGCTCTAACCACTAGGCTACCTGCTGGTTACTAGTCCAACACTCTAACCACTAGGCTACCTGCTGGTTACTAGTCCAACGCTCTAACCACTAGGCTACCTGCTGGTTACTAGTCCAACGCTCTAACCACTAGGCTACCTGCTGGTTACTAGTCCAACACTCTAACCACTAGGCTACCTGCTGGTTACTAGTCCAACTCTCTAACCACTAGGCTACCTGCTGGTTACTAGTCCAACGCTCTAACCACTAGGCTACCTGCTGGTTACTAGTCCAACGCTCTAACCACTAGGCTACCTGCTGGTTACTAGTCCAACGCTCTAACCACTAGGCTACCTGCTGGTTACTAGTCCAACGCTCTAACCACTAGGCTACCTGCTGGTTACTAGTCCAACGCTCTAACCACTAGGCTACCTGCTGGTTACTAGTCCAACGCTCTAACCACTAGGCTACCTGCTGGTTACTAGTCCAACGCTCTAACCACTAGGCTACCTGCTGGTTACTAGTCCAACACTCTAACCACTAGGCTACCTGCTGGTTACTAGTCCAACGCTCTAACCACTAGGCTACCTGCTGGTTACTAGTCCAACACTAACCACTAGGCTACCTGCTGGTTACTAGTCCAACACTCTAACCACTAGGCTACCTGCTGGTTACTAGTCCAACGCTCTAACCACTAGGCTACCTGCTGGTTACTAGTCCAACACTAACCACTAGGCTACCTGCTGGTTACTAGTCCAACGCTCTAACCACTAGGCTACCTGCTGGTTACTAGTCCAACACTCTAACCACTAGGCTACCTGCTGGTTACTAGTCCAACACTCTAACCACTAGGCTACCTGCTGGTTACTAGTCCAACACTCTAACCACTAGGCTACCTGCTGGTTACTAGTCCAACGCTCTAACCACTAGGCTACCTGAAAAAAAAAAAAAAAGAAAAATATGCCATTTAGCAGACGCTTTTATCCAAAGCGACTTACAGTCATGTGTGCATACATTCTACGTATGGGTGGTCCTGGGAATCGAACCCACTACCCTGGCGTTACAAGCGCCATGCTCTACCAACTGAGCTACAGAAGGACCACTAGGCTACCTGCTGGTCACTAGTCTAACGCTCTAACCACTAGGCTACCTGCTGGTTACTAGGCCAATGCTCTAACCACTAGGCTACCTGCTGGTTACTAGTCCAACGCTCTAACCACTAGGCTACCTGCTGGTTACTAGTCCAACGCTCTAACCACTAGGCTACCTGCTGGTTACTAGTCCAACGCTCTAACCACTAGGCTACCTGCTGGTTACTAGTCCAACGCTCTAACCACTAGGCTACCTGCTGGTTACTAGTCCAACACTAACCACTAGGCTACCTGCTGGTTACTAGTCCAACGCTCTAACCACTAGGCTACCTGCTGGTTACTAGTCCAACACTAACCACTAGGCTACCTGCTGGTTACTAGTCCAACACTCTAACCACTAGGCTACCTGCTGGTTACTAGTCCAACGCTCTAACCACTAGGCTACCTGCTGGTTACTAGTCCAACACTAACCACTAGGCTACCTGCTGGTTACTAGTCCAACGCTCTAACCACTAGGCTACCTGCTGGTTACTAGTCCAACACTAACCACTAGGCTACCTGCTGGTTACTAGTCCAATGCTCTAACCACTAGGCTACCTGCTGGTTACTAGTCCAACGCTAACCACTAGGCTACCTGCTGGTTACTAGTCCAACGCTCTAACCACTAGGCTACCTGCTGGTTACTAGTCCTACGCTCTAACCACTAGGCTACCTGCTGGTTACTAGTCCAACACTAACCACTAGGCTACCTGCTGGTTACTAGTCCAATGCTCTAACCACTAGGCTACCTGCTGGTTTACTAGTCCAACGCTCTAACCACTAGGCTACCTGCTGGTTACTAGTCCAACACTCTAACCACTAGGCTACCTGCTGGTTACTAGTCCAACGCTCTAACCACTAGGCTACCTACTGGTTACTAGTCCAACGCTCTAACCACTAGGCTACCTGCTGGTTTACTAGTCCAACACTCTAACCACTAGGCTACCTGCTGGTTACTAGTCCAACACTCTAACCAATAGGCTACCTGCTGGTTACTAGTCCAACACTAACCACTAGGCTACCTGCTGGTTACTAGTCCAACGCTCTAACCACTAGGCTACCTGCTGGTTACTAGTCCAACACTCTAACCACTAGGCTACCTGCTGGTTACTAGTCCAACACTCTAACCACTAGGCTACCTGCCGGTTACTAGTCCAACACTCTAACCACTAGGCTACCTGCTGGTTACTAGTCCAACGCTCTAACCACTAGGCTACCTGCTGGTTACTAGTCCAACGCTCTAACCACTAGGCTACCTGCTGGTTACTAGTCCAACGCTCTAACCACTAGGCTACCTGCTGGTTACTAGTCCAACACTCTAACCCCTAGGCTACCTGCTGGTTACTAGTCCAACACTCTAACCACTAGGCTACCTGCTGGTTACTAGTCCAACGCTCTAACCACTAGGCTACCTGCTGGTTACTAGTCCAACACTAACCACTAGGCTACCTGCTGGTTACTAGTCCAATGCTCTAACCACTAGGCTACCTGCTGGTTACTAGTCCAACACTAACCACTAAGCTACCTGCTGGTTACTAGTCCAACGCTCTAACCACTAGGCTACCTGCTGGTTACTAGTCCAACGCTCTAACCACTAGGCTACCTGCTGGTTACTAGTCCAACACTAACCACTAAGCTACCTGCTGGTTACTAGTCCAACGCTCTAACCACTAGGCTACCTGCTGGTTACTAGTCCAACACTAACCACTAAGCTACCTGCTGGTTACTAGTCCAACGCTCTAACCACTAGGCTACCTGCTGGTTACTAGTCCAACACTAACCACTAAGCTACCTGCTGGTTACTAGTCCAACGCTCTAACCACTAGGCTACCTGCTGGTTACTAGTCCAACGCTCTAACCACTAGGCTACCTGCTGGTTACTAGTCCAACACTAACCACTAAGCTACCTGCTGGTTACTAGTCCAACGCTCTAACCACTAGGCTACCTGCTGGTTACTAGTCCAACGCTCTAACCACTAGGCTACCTGCTGGTTACTAGTCCAACGCTCTAACCACTAGGCTACCTGCTGGTTACTAGTCCAACGCTCTAACCACTAGGCTACCTGCTGGTTACTAGTCCAACGCTCTAACCACTAGGCTACCTGCTGGTTACTAGTCCAACGCTCTAACCACTAGGCTACCTGCTGGTTACTAGTCCAACGCTCTAACCACTAGGCTACCTGCTGGTTACTAGTCCAACGCTCTAACCACTAGGCTACCTGCTGGTTACTAGTCCAACGCTCTAACCACTAGGCTACCTGCTGGTTACTAGTCCAACGCTCTAACCACTAGGCTACCTGCTGGTTACTAGTCCAACACTCTAACCACTAGGCTACCTGCTGGTTCCTAGTCCAACGTTCTAACCACTAGGCTACCTGCTGGTTACTAGTCCAACACTCTAACCACTAGGCTACCTGCTGGTTACTAGTCCAACGCTCTAACCACTAGGCTACCTGCTGGTTACTAGTCCAACACTCTAACCACTAGGCTACGCTGCCGCCTCATGATGAGGAAGATGAACTCTAAGATGAACTGAATCATAGGATCGCCATCTCACTGTCTGAGGATGTAGTTAGAACCAATATTTCATCGGAGAGCTTTCTCTGGCTACCAGAGTGGCACAGCGGTCTAAGGCACTGCATCTCAGTGCTAGAGGTCGCCACTACAGACCTTGGTTCGATTCCAGGCTGTATCACAACCGGTTGTGATTGGGAGTCC
The DNA here is from genome assembly GCF_023373465.1 of Oncorhynchus keta. NCBI lineage: Eukaryota > Metazoa > Chordata > Actinopteri > Salmoniformes > Salmonidae > Oncorhynchus > Oncorhynchus keta. The sequence goes on along the minus strand of NW_026287315.1, from coordinate 13,559 downwards.
CACAGGGCGGCGCACAATTGTTTTGCCCATGGTCGTCCGTGTTAGGGTTTGGCCCGGTAATCGATGGTCGCCTCATTGTGTTCCCACAGGAATGTGTCGGACTCTGTTTCGTTAATTAGTGAGCTCTGTTCTTTAACTAACTTTGCCGTGTTAAATAAATAAACACAACATTAAAATCCTGCTGCTATACTGGCGTTATAATGCTAATCTTTCTCCAGCTCCAGATGGATCCTTCCGGTAACTTCTACAACTACAGAACAGCGTTTAGAGGAGCGACGCAGAGGTCCAGAACAGCCAACAGCACTAGAGAGAAGGTGAGCTTCCATACATTCTAGAAGGAAAAAGAAATGCATACCTATATAGGCAAGGTGCTGGCTAATGGAGTAGAAAGCTTGAACATGAAGGAGAACCTATATAGGCGAGGTGCTGGCTAATGGAGTAGAAAGCTTGAACATAAAGGAGAACCTATATAGGCGAGGTGCTGGCTAACGGAGTAGAAAGCTTGAACATAAAGGATAACCTATATAGGCGAGGTGCTGGCTAACGGAGTAGAAAGCTTGAACATAAAGGAGAACCTATATAGGCGAGGTGCTGGCTAACGGAGTAGAAAGCTTGAACATAAAGGAGAACCTATATAGGCGTAGGTGCTGGCTAACGGAGTAGAAAGCTTGAACATAAAGGAGAACTTATATAGGCGAGGTGCTGGCTAACGGAGTAGAAAGCTTGAACATGAAGGAGAACCTATATAGGCGAGGTGCTGGCTAACGGAGTAGTAAGCTTGAACATAAAGGAGAACCTATATAGGCGAGGTGCTGGCTAACGGAGTAGAAAGCTTGAACTCACTCTAAGAGCTCAGATGGAGAAAAATATACACACATTCGATACATTCACACGCATCTGAGATTCAAGGCCTGTATTTATAAGGTATGTTAGAGCCGGTGAGCAGATCTAGGAACAGTGTTGCGTTTTTTTTTATTTTTTAGATTGTAATGAATAAGATGACACGGACAGGGTGGATCTGATCCAAGATCAGGACACCTTTTCTGAGACGCTGATCCTGATGCCTTCAGTTGTGGAGTCTCTTCAGGCAGATTTTCCTCATCAGCCCTTGGATTCAACCTCAACCCTCTAGTAACTGGCTCGCCTCTCTAAACCCCCAACCCCAGTTACTGGCCCACCTCTCTAAACCTGCGACCCCTCCATTTCAGACCGAGACAGTTTAGTGATTCCGATGTAGATTCTGATCTCTCCAAATGGTGGGAACGTTCTCTGTTCTCTCTAGTTGTCTGAATTATCCCAGAACCCATTTCTCTGTTGTCTGAATTATCCCAGAACCCATTTCTCTGTTCTCTCTGGTTGTCTGAATTATCCCAGACCCCATTTCTCTGTTCTCTCTGGTTGTCTGAATTATCCCAGAACCCATTTCTCTGTTCTCTCTGGTTGTCTGAATTATCCCAGAACCCATTTCTCTGTTCTCTCTGGTTGTCTGAATTATCCCAGAACCAATTTCTCTGTTCTCTCTGGTTGTCTGAATTATCCCAGAACCCATTTCTCTGTTCTCTCTGGTTGTCTGAATTATCCCAGAACCCACTAAGTGTGTGATTTGTCCAGCTGCACCAATTAAAATGTTTCTGACATTTATGTAAACAAGTAAAATGGCTGTTTTTGAAGTGTTTGACGCACGCTGTGCTCTACTTGGCCCAGAAGACTAACAAACAGTCCGTCTCTCTCACAACTGATGAGCAGCAATTCATTATTACATAAAGTGGAGGTCTGTATCGTGAGTGTCTTTCATGTAACCCGGAAACAAGTGGAGGGAATTTGTTGGGAACGAGAAGAACTTGATAAACATTCTGGGACCGGCACTACAGTGTGAGGACAGAAAACAGACCGCACTACAGTGTGAGGACAGAAAACAGACCGGCACTACAGTGTGGCCATCGGTTGGTCTGCTTCGATCTTGTTATCTCTGCTCAGTGTTGTCGTGTTATTGGCACTAAAACACAACAAACTCTTGAGGTCATCAGTTCAGTTGGGACATCAAGAATACATAACAAGGACTCTGAAGCAGATAAGTCAAAAGGTGAAGCCATGAATAGGTCAGCTGAGAGCTGGTTCTGGTATTGACGTCAGAGAGACAACGTGAAGGGCCTCATTTACTAATCCATCAGAAATATGTTCAGTTCCTTTTCAGGAATGGAAAAAGAAACATGGCCACCTGCCAGCTCACATAATGTTCTCTGTCTCTGTCTCTGTCTCTCTCTCAGTTGACGGTTGGCTCAAGCAGTGTCAATATGATTGGGTTAGCTAAGGGTTCACTGTCAACATTTAATGGGTTAGCTGAGTGTTTCTTTTAGGGAAGGGAGGAGGGGAGAGGGGATTTAGCTATGTGTGTGGAAATGTGTGTGGAAATGTGTTGAAGAGCCGGGTTGGCTGCTCAGACAGACAGTGAGGGGTCATAAGACAGAACACCGGAATGTTCCAAACTCCCAGGCAGAACACTGGAATGTTCCAAACTCCCAGGCAGAACACCGGAATGTTCCAAACTCCCAGGCAGAACACCGGAATGTTCCAAACTCCCAGGCAGAACACCGGAATGTTCCAAACTCCCAGGCAGAACACCGGAATGTTCCAAACTCCCAGGCAGAACACCGGAATGTTCCAAATTCCCAGGCAGAACACTGGAATGTTCCAAATTCCCAGGCAGAACACTGGAATGTTCCAAATTCCCAGGCAGAACACTGGAATGTTCCAAACTCCCAGGCAGAACACTGGAATGTTCCAAACTCCCAGGCAGAACACTGAATGTTCCAAATTCCCAGGCAGAACACTGGAATGTTCCAAATTCCCAGGCAGAACACTAGAATGTTCCAAATTCCCAGGCAGAACACTGGAATGTTCCAAATTCCCAGGCAGAACACTGGAATGTTCCAAACTCCCAGGCAGAACACTGGAATGTTGCAAACTCCCAGGCAGAACCCTGGAATGTTCCAAACTCCCAGGCAGAACACTGGAATGTTCCTTCTTGTTCTTGTGACTTCTTCATCTAATGAGGGTTTGTTTATGGGTCAAATAAAAACAAGTATTTTACACATGTGCCCAGGGCTCTAAAGTACAACCAATTAGGTTTGCATATTTATTTAACGAGGCAAGTCAGTTAAGAACAAATTCTTATTTTCAATGATGGCCTAGGAACAGTGGGTTAACTGCCTGTTCCGTGGCAGAATGACAGATTTTGTACCTTGTCAGTTTGGGGATTTGAACTTTTTACCTTCTTAGCTAGCTAGCTAACAACCTGGTAACTTTATCAGTATATCCAAACATTTGGGACACAGAAAGGAAAAGGACAACTTCTTCAGGAAATGACATATCTCTTACATGTTGTCATCTCATAACATGATGCTCTTAAAGGGACAGTGTTTTCTATGTAACCGTCTCAATAGGAAAAATAGGGATTTTATATCATGTAGAAACCTAACATTCCACAAATGACTTTTTAATTTCAATGACTGATATTTGTATCAACATTTTTTAGCTTTAAAAATAAATAAATGTATTTGAGTTACATATTAGTTCCTAGGGGGGCACAACATATTAGTTCCTAGGGGCACAACATATTAGTTCCTAGGGGCACAACATATTGGTTCCTAGGGGCACAACATATTAGTTCCTAGGGGCACAACATATTAGTTCCTAGGGGCACAACATATTAGTTCCTAGGGGCACAACATATTAGTTCCTAGGGGCACAACATATCTAGATATAGGCTCCTCATACTCAACTCTGGACCTCGAAGCCAGTTCCACTGATTTTTCTTATTTTCTTCATTGTTCCCCTCTAAACAGGGACTGTTTTAGACTTGGGACACGATACCAGGTGTGTACAATTAATGATCAGGTAGAACAGGAAGCCAACAGGCCCTGTACCTCTTTTAAGGTAACAGTTGAATACCGTTGATATAGGCTATATCTCAATCAATGTCAAAAATAAAACTTCTGTTTTTTTCTGGTGCTCCTCCATTTGATGTTGTGCTGCTAACTTTTTAAAGTATGGAGCACTAGTGCTACCAATTACAAAATGTGTATCATTTAGAGCCTGCACACGCCATAGCAGATGTGGACTTTTTTTTTTTTGGGGGGCACTGGTCTTGTGGTAATGTTGTTTATACAACATGTTTTCTCTCCTCTCATTCTCCCACTTTGTCCTCTGTCCTCTGTTCAGAGCTGTCCTGGGTTTATAGAGGGGCCTCAGTGTCACGGAGAGCAGAGAGAGAGCAGGAAGACTGATATCATTTGGTACATTCTGTGTTGTTTACTTTATTCAATTTGATTAGAATGACACGTTGGGCAGTTGAGGAGCCGTTGATATAAAACTCAAGCGGAACATCACATGTTTGTTGATCAGTGTTTCATCGCACACTGTATTACACTTTGTTCCCTCACAGAGCTGGCCTGTATTCCCTCACAGAGCCGGCCTGTATTCCCTCACAGAGCTGGCCTGTATTCCCTCACGCAGCTGGCCTGTATTCCCTCACGGAGCTGGCCTGTATTCCCTCACGGAGCTGGCCTGTATTCCCTCACAGAGCTGGCCTGTATTCCCTCACAGAGCTGGCCTGTATTCCCTCACAGAGCTGGCCTGTATTCCCTCACCGAGCTGGCCTGTATTCCCTCACAGAGCTGGCCTGTATTCCCTCACAGAGCTGGCCTGTATTCCCTCACAGAGCTGGCCTGTATTCCCTCACAGAGCTGGCCTGTATTCCCTCACAGAGCTGGCCTGTATTCCCTCACAGAGCTGGCCTGTATTCCCTCACAGAGCTGGCCTGTATTCCCTCACCGAGCTGGCCTGTATTCCCTCACAGAGCTGGCCTGTATTCCCTCACGGAGCTGGCCTGTATTCCCTCACAGAGCTGGCCTGTATTCCCTCACAGAGCTGGCCTGTATTCCCTCACAGAGCTGGCCTGTAATCCCTCACAGAGCTGGCCTGTATTCCCTCACGGAGCTGGCCTGTATTCCCTCACGGAGCTGGCCTGTATTCCCTCACGGAGCTGGCCTGTATTCCCTCACGGAGCTGGCCTGTATTCCCTCACGGAGCTGGCCTGTATTCCCTCACAATGCTGGCCTGTATTCCCTCACAGAGCTGGCCTGTATTCCCTCACAGAGCCGGCCTGTATTCACTCACAGAGCTGGCCTGTATTCCCTCACAGAGCTGGCCTGTAATCCCTCACAGAGCTGGCCTGTATTCCCTCACAGAGCTGGCCTGTATTCCCTCACGGAGCTGGCCTGTATTCCCTCACGGAGCTGGCCTGTATTCCCTCACGGAGCTGGCCTGTATTCCCTCACAATGCTGGCCTGTATTCCCTCACAGAGCTGGCCTGTATTCCCTCACAGAGCCGGGCTGTATTCACTCACAGAGCTGGCCTGTAATCCCCTCACAGAGCTGGCCTGTAATCCCTCACAGAGCTGGCCTGTAATCCCTCACAGAGCTGGCCTGTATTCCCTCAGAGCTGGCCTGTATTCCTCACGGAGCTGGCCTGTATTCCCTCACGGAGCTGGCCTGTATTCCCTCACAGAGCTGGCCTGTATTCCTCACGGAGCTGGCCTGTAATCCCTCACAGAGCTGGCTTGTATTCCCTCACAGAGCTGGCCTGTATTCCCTCACAGAGCTGGCCTGTAATCCTCACAGAGCTGAGTAGGAGCGCTGATCTTGGATCAGGTCCCTCCTGTCTTTTTCATTTTGATCTAATTCCTGACATTTAATCCTAGTAAAATTCCCTGTCTTAGGTCAGTTAGGATCACCACATTATTTTAAGAATGTGAAATGTCAGAATAATAGTAGAGAGAATTATTTATTTCAGCTTTTATTTATTTCATCACATCACAGTGGGTCAGAAGTTTACATACACTCAATTAGTATTTGGGCTATTTGACCAAGGCAGTGATGGGTGCTGCATCAGATGACCTGGCCTCCACAATCACCCGATCACAACCTTAATTGAGATGGTTTGGGATGAGTTGGACTGCAGAGGGAAGGAAAGGCAGCCAACAAGTGCTCAGTATGGGTGGGAACTCCTTCAAGACGGTTGGAAAAGCATTCCAGGTGAAGCTGGTTGAGAGAATGCCAAGAGTGTGCGAAACTGTCATCAAGGCAAAGGATTGCTACTTTGAAGAATCTCAAATCTAAAATATATTTTGATTTGTGTAACACTTTTGGTTACTACATGATTCCATAATGTGTTATTTCATAGTTTTGATGTCTTCACTATTATTCTACAATGTAGAAAATAGTAAAACTACAGGAAAACCCTTGAATGAGTAGCTGTGTCCAAACTTTTGACTAGTACTGTGTATATAATTGTTTTAACACAATGGCATGGAAAGAGTTCTGATGTTCTCATGTTCTGATGTTCTGATGTTCTCATGTTCTGATGTTCTCATGTTCTGATGTTCTTATGTTCTCTCTGATCCAGTTTAAAGAAGAGAATACCGTTGATAGGAAAGTAGAAAGTAGGCAATGAAAAGGACAGTGGATATTTGGGCGAGAGGATGTTACATATTGAAATAGAATCAACACTCATCACATAACATTGACTTGGATGGTAATGTCTGTTCTAGTCAATCTATTTCTATGCTATGTTACCTAACAAACCCTCCGTCTCCCTTTGAGTAAACCAGTAAACCACTTCCTCTGTTCTGCTGTCAAGCTCCCGATGGGCTGCAATGCGCTCAACGCTCTCCTCTTGTGTAATAACAGTGAAAGGTGCTTGAAGCCAACAGTCATTCACATAACAATGAAACACAGACCAGCACTCAAATTGATTCAGTTGCAAATTGAAGATTTGTTTATTTTATTTAGTCAAGGCAACATGTGCTGCTAGAACTATCCTGTCCATCTCTCCACCCACCAGACCAGAGTGGTTAGGAACTATCCTGTCCATCTCCCCACCAGACTAGAGTGGTTAGGAACTATCCTGTCCATCTCTCCACCAGACCAGAGTGGTTAGGAACTATCCTGTCCATCTCTCCACCAGACCAGAGTGGTTAGGAACTATCCTGTCCATCTCTCCACCAGACCAGAGTGGTTAGGAACTATCCTGTCCATCTCTCCACCAGACCAGAGTGGTTAGGAACTATCCTGTCCATCTCTCCACCAGACCAGAGTGGTTAGGAACTATCCTGTCCATCTCTCCACCAGACCAGAGTGGTTAGGAACTATCCTGTCCATCTCTCAACCGCATCTCTGTTACCTGATGCCTGGGATAGGGGCCAACTCAAACCTCTCTGTTACCTAGTGCCTGGGATAGGGCCAACCCAAACCTCTCTGTTTCCTAATGCCTGGGATAGGGCCAACCCAAACCTCTCTGTTACCTAGTGCCTGGGATAGGGCCAACTCAAACCTCTCTGTTACCTAGTGCCTGGGATAGGGCCAACCCAAACCTCTCTGTTACCTAGTGCCTGGGATAGGGCCAACTCAAACCTCTCTGTTACCTAGTTCCTGGGATAGGGCCAACTCAAACCTCTTTGTTACCTAATGCCTGGGATAGGGCCAACCCAAACCTCTCTGTTACCTAGTTCCTGGGATAGGGCCAACTCAAACCTCTTTGTTACCTAATGCCTGGGATAGGGCCAACTCAAACCTCTATGTTACCTAATGCCTGGGATAGGGCCAACCCAAACCTCTCTGTTACCTAATGCCTGGGATAGGGCCAACCCAAACCTCTCTGTTACCTAGTGCCTGGGATAGGGCCAACTCAAACCTCTCTGTTACCTAGTTCCTGGGATAGGGCCAACCCAAACCTCTCTGTTACCTAATGCCTGGGATAGGGCCAACCCCAAACCTCTCTGTTACCTAATGCCTGGGATAGGGCCAACTCAAACCTCTCTGTTACCTAGTGCCTGGGATAGGGCCAACCCAAACCTCTCTGTTACCTAAAGCTCTGTGGTGACGTGGCTCTGAATTATTGAAGGGATGGTGATCTGAAAACCTGCTCAGCACCTCCTGACGTCTCTCTCTGGGTGAAGTAGGGGAATTTGTTGACAGGTGTTTTGTGATGATTAACATGTAAACCTCATTACATTAACCTGACTCCTGTAACCTGACCCCTGTAACCTGACCCCTGTAACCTGACTCCTGTAACCTGACCCCTGTAACCTGACCCCTGTAACCTGACCCCTGTAACCTGACCCCTGTAACCTGACCCCTGTAACCTGACCCCTGTAACCTGACCCCTGTAACCTGACCCTGTAACCTGACCCCTGTAACCTGACCCCTGTAACCTAACCCCTGTAACCTGACTCCTGTAACCTGACCCCTGTAACCTGACCCCTGTAACCTGACTCCTGTAACCTGACCCCTGTAACCTGACCCCTGTAACCTGACCCCTGTAACCTGACCCCTGTAACCTGACCCCTGTAACCTGACCCCTGTAACCTGACTCCTGTAACCTGACCCCTGTAACCTGACCCCTGTAACCTGACCCCTGTAACCTGACCCCTGTAACCTGACCCTGTAACCTGACCCTGTAACCTGACCCCTGTAACCTGACCCCTGTAACCTGACCCCTGTAACCTGACCCCTGTAACCTGACCCTGTAACCTTCTCTTTCTGTTCTCTCTCATCTCTCTTCTCACTCTCTCTATCTTCTCTTTCTGTTCTCTCTCATCTCTTTCTTCTCTCTCTCTCTCTCTCTCTCTCTCTCTCTCTCTCTCTCTCTCTCTCAGATCGTCATCCCGTTCTTCAGCCTACTGATCAAAGACATCTATTTCCTGAACGAGGGATGTTCCAACAGGATGCAGAATGGACATGTAAACTTTGAGGTGTGTTTGGGAAACAGCTTGTTGTTTGTAAGGAAATCCCCCAATATGGGGACCTGGGGCGGCAGGGAAGCCTAGTGGTTAGAGCGTTGGACTAGTAACCGAAGGTAGCCTAGTGGTTAGAGCGTTGGACTGAAAAGTTGCAAGTTCTAATCCCTGAGTTGACAAGGTACAAATCTGTCGTTCTGCCCCTGAACAGGCAGTTAACCCACAGTTCCTAGGCCGTCATTGAAAATAAGAATTTGTTCTTAACTGACTTGCCTGGTTAAATAAAGATTTTTAAAAAATGGGTCCTGGGGACCAACTTGGCCAAATTATTTTGGCCCACCAGAGACTTCAGAATGACCTTATGTTTTTATGAATATTTTTTTTTTTCAGTACCACAACTGAGGTTTGGTTCACTACTGAGGTTTACATTTTGACAAGGGTTTGTCCACCTCAGTAATAAGATGAAGTAAGGTTGTTACGTAAACCCAGATCCAGCAGTTTCAGAAATGTCTCATTGCTAAAAGGAGACCGTTTGCACACCAACATATTTACAGTACATAGTAACGGAAAAGGACTTTATTTATTTTTTCTTCCCCAATAACTGACAGAGAATGAGGAAGTAAGACTTCTGCTCTGCAGTGGAATTAAGACTTTATCATTGGAGACCCAGACGGTCATCAGGGCAGCCGGTCATCAGGGCAGACAGTCATCAGGGCAGCCAAGTCATCAGGGCAGACAGTCATCAGGGCAGACAGTCATCAGGGCAGACAGTCATCAGGGCAGACAAGTCATCAGGGCAGCCAAGTCATCAGGGCAGCCAGTCATCAGGGCAGCCAGTCATCAGGGCAGCCAGTCATCAGGGCAGACGGTCATCAGGGCAGACAGTCATCAGGGCAGACAGTCATCAGGGCGGCCGGTCATCAGGGCAGACAGTCATCAGGGCAGACAGTCATCAGGGCAGCCAAGCCATCAGGGCAGCCAAGTCATCAGGGCAGACAGTCATCAGGGCAGCCAAGTCATCAGGGCAGACAGTCATCAGGGCAGCCAAGTCATCAGGGCAGACAGTCATCAGGGCAGAGACAGTCATCAGGGCAGACAGTCATCAGGGCAGCCAAGTCATCAGGGCAGACAGTCATCAGGGCAGCCGGTCATCAGGGCAGACAGTCATCAGGGCAGCCAAGTCATGAGATAAGTGAATGTTACCATCAGTTGTGGTACTGTGAAATAATTTCTACTGTGACCAGCCATTCATCTATGTTGGGTTAACATTACATTCATCTATGTTGGGTTAACATTCCATTCATCTATGTTGGGTTAACATTCCATTCATCTATATTGGGTTAACATTCCATTCATCTATGTTGGGTTAACATTCCATTCATCTATATTGGGTTAACATTACATTCATCTATATTGGGTTAACATTACATTCATCTATATTGGGTTAACATTCCATTCATCTATGTTGGGTTAACATTACATTCATCTATATTGGGTTATTTTTTTTATTTTTTTTATTTCACCTTTATTTAACCAGGTAGGCTAGTTGAGAACAAGTTCTCATTTGCAACTGCGACCTGGCCAAGATAAAGCATAGCAGTGTGAACAGACAACACAGAGTTACACATGGAGTAAACAATTAGCAAGTCAATAACACAGTAGAAAAAATGGGCAGTCTATATACAATGTGTGCAAAAGGCATGAGGAGGTAGGCGAATAATAAAATTTTTGCAGATTAACACTGGAGTGATAAATGATCAGATGGGCATGTACAGGTAGAGATATTGGTGTGCAAAAGAGCAGAAAAGTAAATAAATAAAAACAGTATAAAAACAGTATGGGAATGAGGTAGGTGAAAAAGGGTGAGCTATTTACCTATAGACTATGTACAGCTGCAGCGATCGGTTAGCTGCTCGGATAGCTGATGTTTGAAGTTGGAGAGGGAGATAAAAGTCTCCAACTTCAGCGATTTTTGCAATTCGTTCCAGTCACAGGCAGCAGAGTACTGGAACGAAAGGCGGCCAAATGAGGTGTTGGCTTTAGGGATGATCAGTGAGATACACCTGCTGGAGCGCGTGCTACGGATGGGTGTTGCCATCGTGACCAGTGAACTGAGATAAGGCGGAGCTTTACCTAGCATGGACTTGTAGATGACCTGGAGCCAGTGGGTCTGGCGACGAATATGTAGTGAGGGCCAGCCGACTAGAGCATACAAGTCGCAGTGGTGGGTGGTATAAGGTGCTTTAGTGACAAAACGGATGGCACTGTGGTAGACTGCATCCAGTTTGCTGAGTAGAGTGTTGGAAGCCATTTTGTAGATGACATCGCCGAAGTCGAGGATCGGTAGGATAGTCAGTTTTACTAGGGTAAGCTTGGCAGCGTGAGTGAAGGAGGCTTTGTTGCGGAATAGAAAGCCGACTCTGGATTTGATTTTTGATTGGAGATGTTTGATGTGAGTCTGGAAGGAGAGTTTGCAGTCTAGCCAGACACCTAGGTACTTATAGATGTCCACATATTCAAGGTTGGAACCATCCAGGGTGGTGATGCTAGTCGGGCATGCGGGTGCAGGCAGCGATCGGTTGAAAAGCATGCATTTGGTTTTACTCGCGTTTAAGAGCAGTTGGAGGCCACGGAAGGAGTGCTGTATGGCATTGAAGCTCGTTTGGAGGTTGGATAGCACAGTGTCCAATGACGGGCCGAAAGTATATAGAATGGTGTCGTCTGCGTAGAGGTGGATCAGGGAATCGCCCGCAGCAAGAGCAACATCATTGATATATACAGAGAAAAGAGTCGGCCCGAGAATTGAACCCTGTGGCACCCCCATAGAGACTGCCAGAGGACCGGACAGCATGCCCTCTGATTTGACACACTGAACTCTGTCTGCAAAGTAATTGGTGAACCAGGCAAGGCAGTCATCCGAAAAACCGAGGCTGTTGAGTCTGCCGATAAGAATTTGGTGATTGACAGAGTCGAAAGCCTTGGCGAGGTCGATGAAGACGGCTGCACAGTACTGTCTTTTATCGATGGCGGTTATGATATCATTTAGTACCTTGAGTGTGGCTGAGGTGCACCCGTGACCGGCTCGGAAACCAGATTGCACAGCGGAGAAGGTACGGTGGGATTCGAGATGGTCAGTGACCTGTTTGTTGACTTGGCTTTCGAAGACCTTAGATAGGCAGGGCAGGATGGATATAGGTCTATAGCAGTTTGGGTCCAGGGTGTCTCCCCCTTTGAAGAGGGGGATGACTGCGGCAGCTTTCAATCCTTGGGGATCTCAGACGATATGAAAGAGAGGTTGAACAGGCTGGTAATAGGGGTTGCGACAATGGCGGCAGATAGTTTCAGAAATAGCGGGTCCAGATTGTCAAGCCCAGCTGATTTGTACGGGTCCAGGTTTTGCAGCTCTTTCAGAACATCTGCTATCTGGATCTGGGTAAAGGAGAACCTGGAGAGGCTTGGGTGAGGAACTACGGGGGGCGGAGCTGTTGGCCGAGGTTGGAGTAGCCAGGCGGAAGGCATGGCCAGCCGTTGAGAAGTGCTTATTGAAGTTTTCGATAATCATGGATTTATCGGTGGAGACCGTGTTTCTAGCCTCAGTGCAGTGGGCAGCTGGGAGGAGGTGCTCTTGTTCTCCATAGACTTCACAGTGTCCCAGAACTTTTTGGAGTTGGAGCTACAGGATGCAAACTTCTGCCTGAAGAAGCTGGCCTTAGCTTTCCTGACTGACTGCGTGTATTGGTTCCTGACTTCCTGAACAGTTGCATATCACGGGGCTATTCGATGCTATTGCAGTCCGCCACAGGATGTTTTTGTGCTGGTCGAGGGCAGTCAGGTCTGGAGTGAACCAAGGGCTGTATCTGTTCTTGGTTCTGCATTTTTTGAACGGAGCATGCTTATCTAAAATGGTGAGGAAGTTACTTTTAAAGAATGACCAGGCATCCTCAACTGACGGGATGAGGTCAATGTCCTTCCAGGATACACGGGCCAGGTCGATTAGAAAGGCCTGCTCACAGAAGTGTTTTAGGGAGCGTTTGACAGTGATGAGGGGTGGTCGTTTGACTGCGGCTCCGTGGCGGATACAGGCGATGAGGCAGTGATCGCTGAGATCCTGGTTGAAGACAGCGGAGGTATATTTGGAGGGCCAGTTGGTCAGGATGGCGTCTATGAGGGTGCCCTTGTTTACAGAGTTAGGGTTGTACCTGGTGGGTTCCTTGATGATTTGAGTGAGATTGAGGGCATCTAGCTTAGATTGTAGGACTGCCGGGGTGTTAAGCATGTCCCAGTTTAGGTCACCTAACAGAACAAACTCTGAAGCTAGATGGGGGCGATCAATTCACAAATGGTGTCCAGGGCGCAGCTGGGAGCTGACGGGGTCGGTAGCAGGCGGCAACAGTGATAGACTTGTTTCTGGAGAGAGTAATTTTCAAAATTAGTAGTTCAAACTGTTTGGGTATGGACCTGGAAAGTATGACATTACTTTGCAGGCTATCTCTGCAGTAGACTGCGACTCCGCCCCCTTTGGCAGTTCTATCTTGACGGAAGATGTTATAGTTGGGTATGGAAATCTCTGAATTTTGGTGGCCTTCCTGAGCCAGGATTCAGACACGGCAAGGACATCAGGGTTAGCAGAGTGTGCTAAAGCAGTGAGTAAAACAAACTTAGGGAGGAGGCTTCTGATGTTGACATGCATAAAACCAAGACTTTTCGATCACAGAAGTCAACAAATGAGGGTACCTGGGGGCATGCAGGGCCTGGGTTTAA
>NW_026287314.1:0-2669 GCF_023373465.1 Oncorhynchus keta | reverse complement strand
GTCTCTATTATAATATGACAGACCAGCTAGATCTACTGTCGCTATTATATTATGACAGACCAGCTAGATCTACTGTATCTATTATAATATGACAGACCAGCTAGATCTACTGTCTCTATTGTCTCTATTACATCATGACAGACCAGCTAGATCTACTGTCTCTATTATTATTTGACAGACCGGCTAGATCTACTGTCTCTATTATAATATGACAGACCAGCTAGATCTACTGTCTCTATTGTATTATGACAGACCAGCTAGATCTACTGTCTCTATTATAATATGACAGACCAGCTAGATCTACTATCTCTATTATATTACGACAGACCGGCTAGATCTACCGTCTCTATAATAATATGACAGACCAGCTAGATTTACTGTATCTATTATAATATATATATATATATATATATATATATATATATATATATATATTTCACCTTTATTTAACCAGGTAGGCAAGTTGAGAACAAGTTCTCATTTACAATTGCGACCTGGCCAAGATAAAGCAAAGCAGTTCGACAGATACAACGACACAGAGTTACACATGGAGTAAAACAAACATACAGTCAATAATACAGTATAAACAAGTCTATATACAATTTGAGCAAATGAGGTGAGAAGGAGGTAAAGGCAAAAAGGCCATGGTGGCAAAAGTAAATACAATATAGCAAGTAAAACACTGGAATGGTAGTTTTGCAATGGAAGAATGTGCAAAGTAGAAATAAAAATAATGGGGTGCAAAGGAGCAAAATAATTAAATACATTAAATACAGTTGGGAAAGAGGTAGTTGTTTGGGCTAAATTATAGGTGGCTATGTACAGGTGCAGTAATCTGTAAGATGCTCTGACAGTTGGTGCTTAAAGCTAGTGAGGGAGAAGTGTTTCAGTTTCAGAGATTTTTTGCAGTTGCTCCAGTCACTGGCAGCAGAGAACTGGAAGGAGAGAGGCGGCCAAAGAAAGAATTGGTTTTGGGTGTGACCAGGAGAGAGACACTCTGCTGGAGCGTGTGCTACAGGTGGAGATGCTATGGTGACTGAAGCGAGCTGAGATAAGGGGGACTTTACCTAGCAGGGTCTTGTAAATGACATGGAGCCAGTGGGTTTGCTGACGAGTATGAAGATAATAGCCAACGAGAGCGTACATAGGTCGGAATGGTTTTAGTATATGGCTTTGGTGACAAAACGGATTGCACTGTGATAGACTGCATCCAATTTGTTGAGTAGGGTATTGGAGGCTATTTTGTAAATGACATCGCCAAAGTCGAGGATTGGTAGGATGGTCAGTTTTACAAGGGTATGTTTGGCAGCATGAGTGAAGGATGCTTTGTTGCGAAATAGGAAGCCAATTCTAGATTTAACTTTGGATTGGAGATGTTTGATATGGGTCTGGAAGGAGAGTTTACAGTCTAACCAGACACCTAAGTATTTGTAGTTGTCCACGTATTCTAAGTCAGAGCCGTCCAGAGAGTAGTGATGTTGGACAGGCGGGTAGGTGCAGGTAGCGATCGGTTGAAGAGCATGGATTTAGTTTTACTTGTATTTAAGAGCAATTGGAGGCCACGGAAGGAGAGTTGTATGGCATTGAAGCTTGCCTGGAGGGTTGTTAACACAGTGTCCAAAGAAGGGCCGGAAGTATACAGAATGGTGTCGTCTGCGTAGAGGTGGATCAGGGACTCACCAGCAGCAAGAGCGACCTCATTGATGTATACAGAGAAGAGAGTCGGTCCAAGAATTGAACCCTGTGGCACCCCCATAGAGACTGCCAGAGGTCCGGACAGCAGACCCTCCGATTTGACACACTGAACTCTATCAGAGAAGTAGTTGGTGAACCAGGCGAGGCAATCATTTGAGAAACCAAGGCTGTCGAGTCTGCCGATGAGGATGTGGTGGTTGACAGAATCAAAAGCCTTGGCCAGATCAATGAATACGGCTGCACAGTAATGTTTCTTATCGATGGCGGTTAAGATATCGTTTAGGACCTTGAGCGTGGCTGAGGTACACCCATGACCAGCTCTGAAACCAGATTGCATAGCAGAGAAGGTATGGTGCGATCTCGAAATGGTCGGTAATCTGTTTGTTGACTTGGCTTTCGAAGACCTTAGAAAGGCATGGTAGGATAGATATAGGTCTGTAGAAGTTTGGGTCAAGAGTGTCCCCCACTTTGAAGAGGGGATGACCGCAGCTGCTTTCCAATCTTTGGGAATCTCAGACGACACAAAGAGAGGTTGAACAGGCTAGTAATAGGGGTGGCAACAATTTCGGCAGATAATTTTAGAAAGAAAGGGTCCAGATTGTCTAGCCCGGCTGATTTGTAGGGGTCCAGATTTTTCAGCTCTTTCAGAACATCAGCTGAATGGATTTGGGAGAAGGAGAAATGGGGAAGGCTTGGGCGAGTTGCTGTGACAGACCAGCTAGATCTATTGTCTCTATTATAATATGACAGACCAGCTAGATCTACTGTCTCTATTATATTATGACAGACCATCTAGATATACTGTATCTATAATAATATGACAGACCAGCTAGATATGCTGTCTCTATTATATTATGACAGGCCAGCTAGATCTACTGTCTCTATTATAATGTGACCGACCAGCTAGATCTATTGTCTCTATTATAATATGACAGACCAGCTAGATCTACTGTCTCTATTATATTATGACAGAC
>NW_026287313.1:0-2785 GCF_023373465.1 Oncorhynchus keta | reverse complement strand
GGTAGATCTACTGTCTCTATTATAATATGACAGACCAGCTAGATCTACTGTCTTTATTATAATATGACAGACCAGCTAGATCTACTCTCTCTATTATAAGATGACAGACCAGCTAGATCTACTGTCTCTATTATAATATGACAGACCAGCTAGATCTACTGTCTCTCTATAATAAGATGACAGACCAGCTAGATCTAGCTCGTCTCTATTATATTATGACAGACCAGCTAGATCTACTGTCTCTATTATAATATGACAGACCAGCTAGGTCTACTGTCTTTATTATAATTTGACAGACCAGCTAGATCGACTGTCTTTCTATTATAAGATGGCATACCAGCTAGATCTACTGTCTCTATTATAATATGACAGACCAGCTTGATCTACTGGCTCTATTATATTATGACAGACCAGCTAGATGTCTCTATTATACTATGACATACCAGCTAGATCTACATTATGTTATGACAGACCAGCTCAGCTAGATCTACTGTCTCTATTATAAGATGACATACCAGCTCGATCTACTGTCTCTATTATATTATGACAGACCAGCTAGATCTACTGTCTCTATTATAATTTGACAGACCAGCTAGATCTAGTGTCTCTATTATAAGATGACATACCAGCTAGATCTACTGTCTATTATAATATGACAGACCAGCTGGATCTACTGGCTCTATTATAATATAACATACCAGCTAGATCTACTGTCTCTATTATAATATGACAGACCAGCTAGAACGACTGTCTCTATTATAAGATGACATACCAGCTAGATCTACTGTCTCTATTATAATATGACAGACCAGCTCGATCAACTGTTTATATTATATTAAGACAGACCAGCTAGATCTACTGGCTCGATTATAATATGACCAACCAGCTAGATCAACTGTCTCTATTATAATATGACACACCAGCTAGATCTACTGTCTCTATTATAATATGACAGACCAGCTAGATCTACTGTCTCTATTATAAGATGACATACCAGCTAGATCTACTGTCTCTATTATAATATGACAGAACCACTGTCTAGACGGACCAGCTAGATCTACTGTCTATTATAATATGACGGACCAGCTAGATCTACTGTCTATTATAATATGACGGACCAGCTAGATCAGCTGTCTCTATTATGATATGACAGACCAGCTAGATCTACTGTCTCTATTATAATATGACAGACCAGCTAGATCTACTGTCTCTATTATAAGATGACATACCAGCTAGATCTACTGTCTCTATTATAATATGACAGACCAGCTAGATCTACTGTCTCTATTATAAGATGAAATACCAGCTAGATCTACTGTCTCTATTATAATATGACAGACCAGCTAGATCTACTGTCTCTATAATAAGATGACAGACCAGCTAGATCTACTGTCTCTATTATATTATGACAGACCAGCTAGATCTACTGTCTCTATTATAATATGACAGACCAGCTAGATCTACTGTCTCTATTATAAGATGACATACCAGCTAGATCTACTGTCGCTATTATATCATGACAGACCAGCTAGATCTACTGTCTTTATTATAATTTGACAGACCAGCTAGATCGACTGTCTCTATTATAAGATGACATACCAGCTAGATCTACTGTCTCTATTATAATATGACAGACCAGCTGGATCTACTGGCTCTATTATATTATGACAGACCAGCGAGATCTACTGTCTCTATTATGTTATGACAGACCAGCTCAGCTAGATCTACTGTCTCTATTATGTTATGACAGACCAGCTCAGCTAGATCTACTGTCTCTATTATAAGATGACATACCAGCTCGATCTACTGTCGCTATTACATTATGACAGACCAGCTAGATCTACTGTCTTTATTATAATTTGACAGACCAGCTAGATGGACTGTCTCTATTATCAGATGACAGACCAGCTAGATCTACTGGCTCTATTTTAATATGACAGACCAGCTAGATCTACTGTCGCTATTATATTATGACAGACCAGCTAGATCTACTGTCTCTATTATACTATGACAGACCAGCTAGACCTACTGTCACTATTATAACATGACAGACCAGCTCAATCTACTGTCTCTATTATACTATGACAGACCAGCTAGATCTACTGTCTCTATTGTAATATGACAGACCAGCTAGATCTACTGTCTCTATTATGTTATGACAGACCAGCTTGATCGACTGTCTCTATTATAATATGACAGACCAGCTAGATCTACTGTCTCGATTATACTATGACAGACCAGCTAGATCTACTGTCTCTATTGTATTAAGAGAGACCAGCTAGATCTACTGTCTCTATTATAATATGACAGACCAGCTAGATCTACTGTCTCTATTATAAGATGACAGACCAGCTAGATCTACTGTCGCTATTATATTATGACAGACCAGCTAGATCTACTGTCTCTATTATATTATGGCAGAGCAGCTAGATCAACTGTCTCTATTATATTATGACATACCAGCTAGATCTACTGTCTCTATTATATTATGACAGAACAGCTAGATCGACTGTCTCTATTATAAGATGACATACCAGCTAGATCTACTGTCTTCATTATAATATGACATACCAGCTAGATCTACTGTCTCTATTATAATATGACAGACCAGCTAGATCTACTGTCTCGATTATAATATGACCAACCAGCTAGATCAACTGTCTCTATTATAATATGACAGACCAGCTAGATCTACTGTCTCTATTATAATATGACAGACCAGCTAGATCTACTGTCTCTATTATAAGATGACATACCAGCTAGATCTACTGTCTCTATTATAATA
>NW_026287312.1:0-1422 GCF_023373465.1 Oncorhynchus keta | reverse complement strand
TCATATTATAATGAAGACAGTAGATCTAGCTGGTCTGTCATAATATAATAGAGACAGTAGATCTAACTGTTCTGTCATAATATAATAGAGACAGTAGATCTAGCTGCTCTGTCATAATATAATAGAGACCGTAGATCTAGCTGGTCTGTCATATTATAATAGAGACAATAGATCGAGCTGGTCTGTAATAATACAATAGAGACAGTAGATCTAGCTGCTCGGTCATATTATAACAGCGACAGTAGATCTAGATGGTCTGTCATATTATAATAGAGACAGTAGATCTAGCTGGTATGTCATAACATAATAGAGACAGTACATCTTGCCGGTCTGTCATATTATAATAGAGACAATAGATCTCGCTGGTCTGTCATAACATAATAGAGACAGTAGATCTAGCTGGTCTGTCATATTATAATAGAGACAGTAGATCTAGCTGGTCTGTCATATTATAATAGAGACAGTAGATCTAGCTGGTCTGTAATAACATAATAGAGACAGTAGATCTAGCTGGTCTCTCTTAATACAATAGAGACAGTAGATCTAGATGGTCTGTCATATTACAATAGAGACAGTAGATCTAGCTGGTCTGTAATAGCATAATAGAGACAGTAGATCTAGCTGGTCTCTCTTAATACAATAGAGACAGTAGATCGAGCTGGTCTGTAATAACATAATAGAGACAGTAGATCTAGCTGGTCTCTCTTAATACAATAGAGACAGTAGATCTAGCTGGTGTGTCATAGTATAATAGAGACAGTAGAACTAGCTGGTCTGTCATAATATAATATAATAGAGACAGTAGATCGAGCTGGTCTGTCATATTATAATAGAGACAGTAGGTCTCGCTGGTCTGTCATATTATAATAGAGACAGTAGATCTAGCTGGTCAT
This sequence comes from Oncorhynchus keta, assembly GCF_023373465.1. NCBI lineage: Eukaryota > Metazoa > Chordata > Actinopteri > Salmoniformes > Salmonidae > Oncorhynchus > Oncorhynchus keta. The sequence goes on along the minus strand of NW_026287312.1, from coordinate 529 downwards.
GTCATCTTATAATAGAGAACGAGATCTATCTGGTCTGTCATATTATAATAGAGACACTAGATCTTGCTGGTCTGTCATATTATAATAGAGACAGTAGATCTAGCTGGCCTGTCATATTATAATAGAGACAGTAGATCTAGCTGGTATGTCATAGTATAAAAGCGACAGTAGATCTAGCTGGTCTGTCATAATATAATATAGACAGTAGATCTACCTGGTCTGTCATAGTATAATAGAGACAGTATTCTAGCTGGTCTTTCATAATATAACAGAGACAGTAGATCTACCTGGTCTGTCATATTTTAATAGAGACAGTAGATCTAGCTGGTATGTCATCTTATAATAGAGACCGTAAGTCTAGCTGGTCTGTCATAATATAATAGAGAGACAGTAGATGTAGCTGGTCTGTCTATTATAATAGAGACAATGGAGTCTAGCTGGTCTGTCATATTACCTGTAAAGACAAGTGATCTAGGTGGTCTGTCATATTATAATAGAGACAGTAGATCTAGCTGGTCTGTCATAATAT
>NW_026287311.1:0-9998 GCF_023373465.1 Oncorhynchus keta | reverse complement strand
ATATGACAGGCCAGCTAGATATACTGTCTCTATTATAAGATGACATACCATTTAGATCTACTGTCTCTGTTATATTATGACAGACCAGCTAGATCTACGGTCTCTATTATAAGATGACATACCAGCTAGATCTAATGTCTCTATTATAATATGACAGACCAGCGAGATGTACTGTCTCTATTATATTATGACATGCCAGCTAGATCTACTGTCTCTATTGTATTATGACAGACCAGCTAGATCTACTGTCTCTTTTGTACTATGACATACCAGCTAGATCTACTGTCTCTATTATAATATGACAGACCAGCTAGATCTACTCTCTCTATTATAAGATGACATACCAGCTAGATCTACTGTCTCTATTATAATATGATATACGAGCTCGATCTACTGTCTCTATTATATTATGACAGACCAGCTCGATCAACTGTTTCTATTATATTAAGACCGACCAGCTAGATCTACTGTCTCGATTATAATATGACCAACCAGCTAGATCAACTGTCTCTCTTATAATATGACAGACCAGCTAGATTTACTGTCTCTATTATATTATGACAGAGCAGCTAGATCAACTGTCTCTATTATATTATGACAGAACAGCTAGATCGACTGTCTCTATTATGAGATGACATACCAGCTAGATCTACTGTCTTCATTATAATATGACAGGCCAGCTAGATATACTGTCTCTATTATAATATGACAGACCAGGTAGATCTACTCATTCTATTATAATATGACAGACCAGCGAGATGTACTGTCGCTATTATATTATGACAGACCAGCTAGATTTACTGTCGCGATTATAATATGACCAACCAGCTAGATCAACTGTCTCTCTTATAATATGACAGACCAGCTAGATCTACTGTCTCTGTTATATTATGACAGAGCAGCAAGATCAACTGTCTCTATTATATTATGACAGAACAGCTAGATCGACTGTCTCTATTATAAGATGACATACCAGCTAGATCTACTGTCTTCATTATAATATGACAGGCCAGCTAGATATACTGTCTCTATTATAATATGACAGACCAGGTAGATCTACTCATTCTATTATAATATGACAGACCAGCGAGATCTACTGTCTCTATTATAATATGACAGACTAGCTAGATCTACTGTCTCTATTATAATATGACAGACCAGCTAGATCTACTGTCTCTATTATAATATGACAGACCAGCTAGATCTACTGTCTCTATTATAATATGACAGACCAGCTAGATCTACTGTCTCTATTATATTATGACAGACCAGCTAGATCTACGGTCTCTATTATAAGATGACATACCAGCTAGATCTAATGTCTCTATTAAAATATGACAGACCAGGTAGATCTACTGTCTCTGTTATATTATGACAGACCAGCTAGGAATACTGTCTCTATTATACTATGACAGACCAGGTAGATCTACTGTCTATATTATATTATGACAGACCAGGTAGATCTACTGTCTCTATTATATTATGACAGATCAGCTAGATCTACTGTCGCTTTTGTACTATGACATACCAGCTAGATCTACTGTCTCTATTATAATATGACAGGCCAGCTAGATATACTGTCTCTATTATAATATGACAGACCAGCTAGATCTACTCATTCTATTATAATATGACAGACCAGCGAGATGTACTGTCTCTATTATATTATGACATGCCAGCTAGATCTACTGTCTCTAGACAGACAGGTAGATCTACTGTCTCTATTATATTATGACAGACCAGCTCTAGATCTACCAGCTAGATCTACTGTCTTCATTATAATATGACAGGCCAGCTAGATATACTATTATAATATGACAGACCAGGTAGATCTACTGTCTCTATTATATTATGACAGAGCAGCTAGATCAACTGTTTCTATTATATTAAGACAGACCAGCTAGATCTACTGTCTCGATTATAATATGACCAACCAGCTAGATCAACTGTCTCTCTTATAATATGACAGACCAGCTAGATCTACTGTCTCTATTATATTATGACATACCAGCTAGATCTACTGTCTTCATTATAATATGACAGGCCAGCTAGATATACTGTCTCTATTATAATATGACATACCAGGTAGATCTACTCATTCTATTATAATATGACAGACCAGCGAGATGTACTGTTGCTATTATATTATGACAGACCAGCTAGATCTACTGTCTCTATTATAATATGACAGACCAGCTAGATCTACTGTCTCTATTATATTATGACAGACCAGCTAGATCTACGGTCTCTATTATAAGATGACATACCATTTAGATCTACTGTCTCTGTTATATTATGACAGACCAGCTAGGAATACTGTCTCTATTATACTATGACAGACCAGGTAGATCTACTGTCTCTATTATATTATGACAGACCAGCTAGATCTACTGTCTCTATTGTATTATGACAGACCAGCTAGAACTACTGTCTCTATTATAAGATGACATACCAGCTAGATCTACTGTCTCTATTATAATATGACAGACCAGCTAGACCTACTGTCACTATTATAATATGACAGACCAGCTCGATCTACTGTCTCTATTGTATTACGAGAGACCAGCTAGATCTACTGTCTCTATTATGTTATTACAGACCAGCTAGATCTACTGTCTCTATTCTGTTATTACAGACCAGCTAGATCTACTGTCTCTATTGTAATATGACAGACCATCTAGATCGACTGTCTCTATTATAATATGACAGACCAGCTAGATCTACTGTCTCTATTATATTATGACAGACCAGCTAGATCTACTGTCTCTATTATAATATGACAGACCAGCTAGATCTACTGTCTCTAATATAAGATGACATACCAGCTAGATCTACTGTCTCTATTATAATTTGACAGACCAGCTAGATCTACTGTCTCTGTTATATTATGACAAACCAGCTAGGAATACTGTCTCTATTATACTATGACAGACCAGGTAGATCTACTGTCTCTATTATATTATGACAGACCAGCGAGATCTACTGTCGCTTTTGTATTATGACATACCAGCTAGATCTACTGTCTCTATTATAATATGACAGGCAAGCTAGATATACTGTCTCTATTATAATATGACAGACCAGGTAGATCTACTGTCTCTATTATATTATGACAGAGCAGCTAGATCAACTGTTTCTATTATATTAAGACAGACCAGCTAGATCTACTGTCTCGATTATAATATGACCAACCAGCTAGATCAACTGTCTCTCTTATAATATGACAGACCAGCTAGATCTACTGTCTCTATTATATTATGACAGAGCAGCTAGATCAACTGTCTCTATTATATTATGACAGAACAGCTAGATCGACTGTCTCTATTATGAGATGACATACCAGCTAGATCTACTGTCTTCATTATAATATGACAGGCCAGCTAGATATACTGTCTCTATTATAATATGACAGACCAGGTAGATCTACTCATTCTATTATAATATGACAGACCAGCGAGATGTACTGTTGCTATTATATTATGACAGACCAGCTAGATCTACTGTCTCTATTATAATATGACAGACCAGCTAGATCTACGGTCTCTATTATAAGATGACATACCATTTAGATCTACTGTCTCTATTAAAATATGACAGACCAGGTAGATCTACTGTCTCTGTTATATTATGACAGACCAGCTAGGAATACTGTCTCTATTATACTATGACAGACCAGGTAGATCTACTGTCTCTATTATATTATGACTGACCAGCTAGATCTACTGTCTCTATTGTATTATGACAGACCAGCTAGATCTACTGTCTCTATTATAAGATGACATACCAGCTAGATCTACTGTCTCTATTATAATATGACAGACCAGCTAGACCTACTGTCACTATTATAATATGACAGACCAGCTCGATCTACTGTCTCTATTGTATTACGAGAGACCAGCTAGATCTACTGTCTCTATTATGTTATTACAGACCAGCTAGATCTACTGTCTCTATTATGTTATTACAGACCAGCTAGATCTACTGTCTCTATTGTAATATGACAGACCATCTAGATCGACTGTCTCTATTATAATATGACAGACCAGCTAGATCTACTGTCTCTATTATATTATGACAGACCAGCTAGATCTACTGTCTCTATTATAATATGACAGACCAGCTAGATCTACTGTCTCTAATATAAGATGACATACCAGCTAGATCTACTGTCTCTATTATAATATGACAGACCAGCTAGATCTACTGTCTCTGTTATTTTATGACAAACCAGCTAGGAATACTGTCTCTATTATACTATGACAGACCAGGTAGATCTACTGTCTCTATTATATTATAACAGACCAGCTAGATCTACTGTCTCTATTGTATTATGACAGACCAGCTAGATCTACTGTCGCTTTTGTACTATGACATACCAGCTTGATCTACTGTCTCTGTTATATTATGACAAACCAGCTAGGAATACTGTCTCTATTATAAGATGACATACCAGCTAGATCTACTGTCTCTATTATAATATGACAGACCAGCTAGATCTACTGTCTCTGTTATATTATGACAAACCAGCTAGGAATACTGTCTCTATTATACTATGACAGACCAGGTAGATCTACTGTCTCTATTATATTATGACATACCAGCTAGATCTACTGTCTCTATTATAATATGACAGACCAGCTAGATCTACTGTCTCTGTTATATTATGACAAACCAGCTAGGAATACTGTCTCTATTATACTATGACAGACCAGGTAGATCTACTGTCTCTATTATATTATGACATACCAGCTAGATCTACTGTCTCTATTATAATATGACAGACCAGCTAGATCTACTGTCTCTGTTATATTATGACAAACCAGCTAGGAATACTGTCTCTATTATACTATGACAGACCAGGTAGATCTACTGTCTCTATTATATTATGACAGACCAGCTAGATCTACTGTCTCTATAATAAGATGACATACCAGTTAGATCTACTGTCTCTATTATAATATGACAGACCAGCTACATCTACTGTCTCTATTATATTATGACAGACCAGCTAGATCTACGGTCTCTATTATAAGATGACATACCAGCTAGATCTACTGTCTCTGTTATATTATGACAGACCAGCTCGGAATACTGTCTCTATTATACTATGACAGACCAGGTAGATCTACTGTCTCTATTATATTATGACAGACCAGCTAGATCTACTATCTCTATTGTATTATGACATACCAGCTAGATCTACTGTCTCTATTATAATATGACAGACCAGCTAGACCTACTGCCACTATTATAATATGACAGACCAGCTCGATCTACTGTCTCTATTATGTTATTACAGACCAGCTAGATCTAATGTCTCTATTGTATTATGACAGACCAGCTAGATCTACTGTCACTTTTGTACTATGACATACCAGCTGGAGCTACTTTCTCTATTATAATATGACAGACCAGCTCGATCTACTGTCTCTATTATAATATGACAGACCAGGTAGATCTACTCATTCTATTATAATATGACAGACCAGCGAGATGTACTGTCTCTATTATATTATGACAGGCCAGCTAGATCTACTGTCTCGATTATAATATGACCAACCAGCTAGATCAACTGTCTCTTATACTATGAAAGACCAGGTAGATCTACTGTCTCTATTATATTATGACAGACCAGCTAGATCTACTGTCTCTATTGTATTATGACAGACCAGCTAGATCTACTGTCGCTTTTGTACTATGACATACCAGCTGGAGCTACTGTCTCTATTATAATATGACAGGCCAGCTAGATATACTGTCTCTATTATATTATGACAGACCAGCGAGATCTACTGTCTCTATTATAACATGGCAGACCAGGTAGATCTACTCATTCTATTATAATATGACAGACCAGCGAGATGTACTGTCTCTTTTGTACTATGACATACCAGCTAGATCTACTGTCTCTATTATAATATGACAGACCAGCTAGATCTACTCTCTCTATTATAAGATGGCATACCAGCTAGATCTACTGTCTCTATTATAATATGACAGACCAGCTACATCTACTGTCTCTATTATATTATGACAGACCAGCTAGATCTACGGTCTCTATTATAAGATGACATACCAGCTAGATCTACTGTCTCTATTATACTATGACAGACCAGGTAGATCTACTGTCTCTATTATATTATGACAGACCAGCTAGATCTACTATCTCTATTGTATTATGACATACCAGCTAGATCTACTGTCTCTATTATAATATGACAGACCAGCCAGACCTACTGTCACTATTATAACATGACAGACCAGCTCGATCTACTGTCTCTATTGTATTAAGAGAGACCAGCTAGATCTACTGTCTCTATTACGTTATTACAGGCCAGCTAGATCTACTGTCTCTATAGTATTATGACAGACCAGCTAGATCTACTGTCTCTTTTGTACTATGACATACCAGCTAGATCTACTGTCTCTATTATAATATGACAGACCAGCTAGATCTACTGTCTCTATTATAAGATGACATACCAGCTCGATCTACTGTCTCTATTATAATATGACAGACCAGCTTGATCTACTGTCTCTGTTATATTATGACAGACCAGCTAGGAATACTGTCTCTATTATACTATGAAAGACCAGGTAGATCTACTGTCTCTATTATATAATAACATACCAGCTAGATCTACTGTCTCTATTGTATTATGACAGACCAGCTAGATCTACTGTCGCTTTTGTACTATGACATACCAGCTGGAGCTACTGTCTCTATTATAATATGACAGGCCAGCTAGATATACTGTCTCTATTATATTATGACAGACCAGCTAGATCTACTGTCTCTATTATAACATGACAGACCAGGTAGATCTACTAATTCTATTATAATATGACAGACCAGCGAGATGTACTGTCTCTTTTGTACTATGACATACCAGCTAGATCTACTGTCTCTATTATAATATGACAGACCAGCTAGATCTACTCTCTCTATTATAAGATGACATACCAGCTAGATCTACTGTCTCTATTATAATATGACAGACCAGCTAGATCTACTGTCTCTATTATACGATGACATACCAGCTAGATCTACTGTCTCTATTATAAGATGACATACCAGCTAGATCTACTGTCTTCATTATAATATGACAGACCAGCTACATCTACTGTCTCTATTATATTATGACAGACCAGCTAGATCTACGGTCTCTATTATAAAATGACATACCAGCTAGATCTACTGTCTCTATTAAAATATGACAGACCAGGTAGATCTACTGTCTCTGTTATATTATGACAGACCAGCTAGGAATACTGTCTCTATTATATTATGACAGACCAGCTAGATCTACTGTCTCTATTGTATTATGACAGACCATCTAGATCTACTGTCGCTTTTGTACTATGACATACCAGCTAGATCTACTGTCTCTATTATAATATGACAGGCCAGCTAGATATACTGTCTCTATTATACAATGACAGACCATCTAGATCTACTGTCTCTATTATATTATGACAGACCAGCTAGATCTACTGTCTCTATTATAAGATGACAGACCAGCGAGATGTACTGTCTCTATTATATTATGACAGGCCAGCTAGATCTACTGTCTCGATTATAATATGACCAACCAGCTAGATCAACTGTCTCTTATAATATGACAGACCAGCTAGATCTACTGTCTCTATTATATTATGACAGAGCAGCTGGATCAACTGTCTCTATTATATTATGACAGAACAGCTAGATCGACTGTCTCTATTATAAGATGACATACCAGCTAGATCTACTGTCTTCATTATAATATGACAGGGCAGCTAGATATACTGTCTCGATTATAATATGACCAACCAGCTAGATCAACTGTCTCTTATAATATGACAGACCAGCTAGATCAACTGTCTCTTATAATATGACAGACCAGCTAGATCTACTGTCTCTATTATATTATGACAGACCAGGTAGATCTACTGTCTCTATTATATTATGACAGACCAGCTAGATCTACTATCTCTATTGTATTATGACATACCAGCTAGATCTACTGTCTCTATTATAATATGACAGACCAGCTAGATCTACTCTCTCTATTATAAGATGACATACCAGCTAGATCTACTGTCTCTATTATAATATGACAGACCAGCTAGATCTACTGTCTCTATTATATTATGACAGAGCAGCTAGATCAACTGTCTCTATTATATTATGACAGAACAGCGAGATCGACTGTCTCTATTATAAGATCACATACCAGCTAGATCTACTGTCTTCATTATAATATGACAGACCAGCTACATCTACTGTCTCTATTATATTATGACAGACCAGCTAGATCTACGGTCTCTATTATAAGATGACATACCAGCTAGATCTACTGTCTCTATTAAAATATGACAGACCAGGTAGATCTACTGTCTCTGTTATATTATGACAGACCAGCTAGGAATACTGTCTCTATTATACTATGACAGACCAGCTAGATCTACTGTCTCTATTGTATTATGACAGACCATCTAGATCTACTGTCGCTTTTGTACTATGACATACCAGCTAGATCTACTGTCTCTATTATAATATGACAGGCCAGCTAGATATACTGTCTCTATTATACAATGACAGACCAGCTCGATCTACTGTCTCTATTATAATATGACAGACCAGGTAGATCTACTCATTCTATTATAATATGACAGACCAGCGAGATGTACTGTCTCTATTATATTATGACAGGCCAGCTAGATCTACTGTCTCGATTATAATATGACCAACCAGCTAGATCAACTGTCTCTTATAATATGACAGACCAGCTAGATCTACTGTCTCTATTATATTATGACAGAGCAGCTAGATCGACTGTCTCTATTATATTATGACAGAACAGCTAGATCGACTGTCTCTATTATAAGATGACATACCAGCTAGATCTACTGTCTTCATTATAATATGACAGGCCAGCTAGATATACTGTCTCTATTATAATATGACAGACGAAGTAGATCTACTGTCTCTATTATAATATGACAGACCAGGTAGATCTACTCATTCTATTATAATATGACAGACCAGCGAGATGTACTGTCGCTATTATATTATGACAGACCAGCTAGATCTACTGTCTCTATTATAAGATGACAGACCAGGTAGATCTACTGTCTCTATTATATTATGACAGACCAGCTAGATATATTGTCTCTATTATATTATGACAGACCAGCTAGATCTACTGTCTCTATTATAAGATGACATACCAGCTAGATCTACTGTCTCTATTATAATATGACAGACCAGCTAGACCTACTGTCACTATTATAATATGACAGACCAGCTCGATCAACTGTCTCTATTGTATTACGAGAGACCAGCTAGATCTACTGTCTCTATTATGTTATTACAGACCAGCTAGATCTACTGTCTCTATTATGTTATTACAGACCAGCTAGATCTACTGTCTCTATTGTAATATGACAGACCATCTAGATCGACTGTCTCTATTATAATATGACAGACCAGCTAGATCTACTGTCTCTATTATATTATGACAGACCAGCTAGATCTACTGTCTCTATTATAAGATGACATACCAGCTAGATCTACTGTCTCTATTATAATATGACAGACCAGCTAGATCTACTGTCTCTGTTATATTATGACAAACCAGCTAGGAATACTGTCTCGATTATACTATGACAGACCAGGTAGATCGACTGTCTCTATTATATTATGACAGACCAGCTAGATCTACTGTCTCTATTATAAGATGACATACCAGCTAGATCTACTGTCTCTATTATAATATGACAGACCAGCTAGATCTACTCTCTCTATTATAAGATGACATACCAGCTAGATCTACGGTCTCTATTATAAGATGACATACCAGCTAGATCTACTGTCTCTATTAAAATATGACAGACCAGGTAGATCTACTGTCTCTGTTATATTATGACAGACCAGCTAGGAATACTGTCTCTATTATACTATGACAGACCAGCTAGATCTACTGTCTCTATTGTATTATGACAGACCATCTAGA
>NW_026287310.1:0-29452 GCF_023373465.1 Oncorhynchus keta | reverse complement strand
TCTACTGTATGTATTATAAGATGACATACCAGCTGATCTACTGTCTCTATTATAATATGACAGACCAGCTAGATCTACTGTCTCTATTATAGATGACATGCCAGCTGATCTGCTGTCTCTATTATAATATGACAGACCAGCTAGATCTACTGTCTATTATAATATGACAGACCAACTAGATCTACTGTCTCTATTATAAGATGACATACCAGCTAGATCTACTGTAGCTATTAATATTATGACAGACCAGCTAGATCTACTGTCTTTATTATAATTTGACAGACCAGCTAGATCGACTGTCTCTATTATAAGATGACATACCAGCTAGATCTACTGTCTCTATTATAATATGACAGACCAGCTAGATCTACTGTCTCTATTATAAGATGACATACCAGCTAGATCTACTGTCGCTATTATATTATGACAGACCAGCTAGATCTACTATCTTTATTATAATTTGACAGACCAGCTAGAGCGACTGTCTCTATTATAAGATGACATACCAGCTAGATCTACTGTCTCTATTATAATATGACAGACCAGCTGGATCTACTGGCTCTATTATATAATGACAGACCAGCTAGATCTACTGTCTCTATTATGTTATGACAGACCAGCTAGATCTACTGTCTCTATTATAATATGACAGACCCATCTAGATCTACTGTCTCTATTATAAGATGACAGACCAGCTAGATCTACTGTCTCTATTATATTATGACAGACCAGCTAGATCTACTGTCTCTTTTTATAATATGACAGACCAGCTAGATCTACTGTCTCTATTATAAAGATGACATACCAGCTAGATCTACTGTCGCTGTTATATTATGACAGACAAGCTAGATCTACTGTCTCTGTTATAATATGACAGATCATCTAGATCTACTGTCTCTATTATAATATGACAGACCGGCTAGATCTACTGTCTCTATTATATTATGACAGACCAGCTAGATCTACTGTCTCTGTTATAATATGACAGACCAGCTAGATCTACTGGCTCGATTATAATATGACCAACCAGCTAGATCAACTGTCTATTATAATATGACATACCAGCGAGATCTACTGTCTCTATTATAATATGACAGACCAACTAGATCTACTGTCTGTATTATAAGATGACATACCAGCTAGATCTACTATCTCTATTATAATATGACAGACCAGCTAGATCTACTGTCTCTATTATAAGATGACATACCAGCTAGATCTACTGTCTCTATTATATTATGACAGACCAGCTAGATCTGACTGTCTCTATTATAATATGACAGACCAGCTAGATCTACTGTCTCTATTATAAGATGACATACCAGCGAGATCTACTGTCTCTATTATAATATGACAGACCAGCTAGATCTACTGTCTCTATAATAAGATGACAGACCAGCTAGATCTACTGTCTCTATTATAATATGACAGACCAGCTAGATCTACTGGCTCTATTATATAATGAGAGACCAGCTAGATCTACTGTCTCTATTATGTTATGACAGACCAGCTAGATCTACTGTCTCTGTTATAATATGACAGACCATCTAGATCTACTGTCTCTATTATAATATGACAGACCAGCTAGATCTACTGTCTCTATTATATTATGACAGACCAGCTAGATCTACTGTCTCTATTATAATATGACAGACCAGCTAGATCTACTGTCTCTATATAATATGACATACCAGCTAGATCTACTGTCACTATTATATTATGACAGACCAGCTAGATCTACTGTCTTTATTATAATTTGACAGACCAGCTAGATCGACTGTCTCTATTATAAGATGACATACCAGCTAGATCTACTGTCTCTATTATAATATGACAGACCAGCTAGATCTACTGTCTCTATAATAAGATGACAGACCAGCTAGATCTACTGTCTCTATTATAATATGACAGACCAGCTAGATCTACTGTCTCTATTATAATATGACAGACCAGCTGGATCTACTGGCTCTATTATATAATGAGAGACCAGCTAGATCTACTGTCTCTATTATGTTATGACAGACCAGCTAGATCTACTGTCTCTATTATAATATGACAGACCATCTAGATCTACTGTCTCTATTATAATATGACATACCAGCTAGATACTGTCTACTGTCTCTATTATATTATGACAGACCAGCTAGATCTACTGTCTCCTATTATAATATGACAGACCAGCTATTATATTATGACATCCAGACTGTCTCTGTTATATGACGGAGCCATAGATCTATGTCTGTATTATAAGATGACATACAGCTAGATCTACTGTCTCTATTATAATATGACAGACCAGCTAGATCTACTGTCTCTATAATAAGATGACAGACCAGCTAGATCTACTGTCTCTATTATAATATGACAGACCAGCTAGATCTACTGTCTCTATTATAATATGACAGACCAGATCTGGTCTCTATTATAAGATGACATACCAGAGATCTACTGTCTCTATTATAATATGACAGACCAGCTGAGTCTCTATAATAAGATGACTAGATCTGCTGTCTCTATTATATAATGATTATATAATGAGACCAGCTAGATCTACTGTCTCTATTATGTTATGACAGACCAGCTAGATCTACTGTCTCTATTATAATATGACAGACCATCTAGATCTACTGTCTCTATTATAATATGACAGACCAGCTAGATCTACTGTCTCTATTATATTATGACAGACCAGCTAGATCTACTGTCTCTATTATAATATGACAGACCAGCTAGATCTACTGTCTCTATTATAAGATGACATACCAGCTAGATCTACTGTCGCTATTATATTATGACAGACCAGCTAGATCTACTGTCTTTATTATAATTTGACAGACCAGCTAGATCGACTGTCTCTATTATAAGATGACATACCAGCTAGATCTACTGTCTCTATTATAAGATGACATACCAGCTAGATCTACTGTCTCTATAATAAGATGACAGACCAGCTATCTATATTATAATATGACAGACCAGCTAGATCTACTATCTTTATTATAATTTGACAGACCAGCTAGAGCGACTGTCTCTATTATAAGATGACATACCAGCTAGATCTACTGTCTCTATTATAATATGACAGACCAGCTGGATCTACTGTCTCTATTATAAGATGACATACCAGCTAGATCTACTGTCGCTATTATATTATGACAGACCAGCTAGATCTACTATCTTTATTATAATTTGACAGACCAGCTAGAGCGACTGTCTCTATTATAAGATGACATACCAGCTAGATCTACTGTCTCTATTATAATATGACAGACCAGCTGGATCTACTGGCTCTATTATATAATGACAGACCAGCTAGATCTACTGTCTCTATTATGTTATGACAGACCATCTAGATCTACTGTCTCTATTATAAGATGACAGACCAGCTAGATCTACTGTCTCTATTATATTATGACAGACCAGCTAGATCTACTGTCTCTTTTATAATATGACAGACCAGCTAGAGCGACTGTCTCTATTATAAGATGACATACCAGCTAGATCTACTGTCTCTATTATAATATGACAGACCAGCTGGATCTACTGGCTCTATTATATAATGACAGACCAGCTAGATCTACTGTCTCTATTATGTTATGACAGACCATCTAGATCTACTGTCTCTATTATAAGATGACATACCAGCTAGATCTACTGTCTCTATTATAAGATGACATACCAGCTAGATCTACTGTCGCTATTATATTATGACAGACCAGCTAGATCTACTGTCTTTATTATAATTTGACAGACCAGCTAGATCGACTGTCTCTATTATAAGATGACATACCAGCTAGATCTACTGTCGCTATTATATTATGACAGACCAGCTAGATCTACTGTATGTATTATAAGATGACATACCAGCTAGATCTACTGTCTCTATTATAATATGACAGACCAGCTAGATCTACTGTCTCTATTATAAGATGACATACCAGCTAGATCTACTGTCTCTATTATAATATGACAGACCAGCTAGATCTACTGTCTCTATTATAATATGACAGACCAGCTAGATCTACTGTCTCTATTATAAGATGACATACCAGCTAGATCTACTGTCGCTATTATATTATGACAGACCAGCTAGATCTACTGTCTTTATTATAATTTGACAGACCAGCTAGATCGACTGTCTCTATTATAAGATGACATACCAGCTAGATCTACTGTCTCTATTATAATATGACAGACCAGCTAGATCTACTGTCTCTATTATAAGATGACATACCAGCTAGATCTACTGTCGCTATTATATTATGACAGACCAGCTAGATCTACTATCTTTATTATAAAATGACAGACCAGCTAGAGCGACTGTCTCTATTATAAGATGACATACCAGCTAGATCTACTGTCTCTATTATAATATGACAGACCAGCTGGATCTACTGGCTCTATTATATAATGACAGACCAGCTAGATCTACTGTCTCTATTATGTTATGACAGACCAGCTAGATCTACTGTCTCTATTATAATATGACAGACCCATCTAGATCTACTGTCTCTATTATAAGATGACAGACCAGCTAGATCTACTGTCTCTATTATATTATGACAGACCAGCTAGATCTACTGTCTCTTTTATAATATGACAGACCAGCTAGATCTACTGTCTCTATTATAAGATGACATACCAGCTAGATCTACTGTCGCTATTATATTATGACAGACAAGCTAGATCTACTGTCTCTATTATAATATGACAGATCATCTAGATCTACTGTCTCTATTATAATATGACAGACCAGCTAGATCTACTGTCTCTATTATATTATGACAGACCAGCTAGATCTACTGTCTCTATTATAATATGACAGACCAGCTAGATCTACTGGCTCGATTATAATATGACCAACCAGCTAGATCAACTGTCTCTATTATAATATGACATACCAGCGAGATCTACTGTCTCTATTATAATATGACAGACCAGCTAGATCTACTGTCTGTATTATAAGATGACATACCAGCTAGATCTACTGTCTCTATTATAATATGACAGACCAGCTAGATCTACTGTCTCTATTATAAGATGACATACCAGCTAGATCTACTGTCTCTATTATAATATGACAGACCAGCTAGATCTACTGTCTCTATTATAATATGACAGACCAGCTAGATCTACTGTCTCTATTATAAGATGACATACCAGCGAGATCTACTGTCTCTATTATAATATGACAGACCAGCTAGATCTACTGTCTCTATAATAAGATGACAGACCAGCTAGATCTACTGTCTCTATTATAATATGACAGACCAGCTAGATCTACTGGCTCTATTATATAATGAGAGACCAGCTAGATCTACTGTCTCTATTATGTTATGACAGACCAGCTAGATCTACTGTCTCTATTATAATATGACAGACCATCTAGATCTACTGTCTCTATTATAATATGACAGACCAGCTAGATCTACTGTCTCTATTATATTATGACAGACCAGCTAGATCTACTGTCTCTATTATAATATGACAGACCAGCTAGATCTACTGTCTCTATTATAATATGACATACCAGCTAGATCTACTGTCACTATTATATTATGACAGACCAGCTAGATCTACTGTCTTTATTATAATTTGACAGACCAGCTAGATCGACTGTCTCTATTATAAGATGACATACCAGCTAGATCTACTGTCTCTATTATAATATGACAGACCAGCTAGATCTACTGTCTCTATAATAAGATGACAGACCAGCTAGATCTACTGTCTCTATTATAATATGACAGACCAGCTAGATCTACTGTCTCTATTATAATATGACAGACCAGCTGGATCTACTGGCTCTATTATATAATGAGAGACCAGCTAGATCTACTGTCTCTATTATGTTATGACAGACCAGCTAGATCTACTGTCTCTATTATAATATGACAGACCATCTAGATCTACTGTCTCTATTATAATATGACAGACCAGCTAGATCTACTGTCTCTATTATATTATGACAGACCAGCTAGATCTACTGTCTCTATTATAATATGACAGACCAGCTAGATCTACTGGCTCGATTATAATATGACCAACCAGCTAGATCAACTGTCTCTATTATAATATGACATACCAGCGAGATCTACTGTCTCTATTATAATATGACAGACCAGCTAGATCTACTGTCTGTATTATAAGATGACATACCAGCTAGATCTACTGTCTCTATTATAATATGACAGACCAGCTAGATCTACTGTCTCTATTATAAGATGACATACCAGCTAGATCTACTGTCTCTATTATAATATGACAGACCAGCTAGATCTACTGTCTCTATTATAATATGACAGACCAGCTAGATCTACTGTCTCTATTATAAGATGACATACCAGCGAGATCTACTGTCTCTATTATAATATGACAGACCAGCTAGATCTACTGTCTCTATAATAAGATGACAGACCAGCTAGATCTACTGTCTCTATTATAATATGACAGACCAGCTAGATCTACTGGCTCTATTATATAATGAGAGACCAGCTAGATCTACTGTCTCTATTATGTTATGACAGACCAGCTAGATCTACTGTCTCTATTATAATATGACAGACCATCTAGATCTACTGTCTCTATTATAATATGACAGACCAGCTAGATCTACTGTCTCTATTATATTATGACAGACCAGCTAGATCTACTGTCTCTATTATAATATGACAGACCAGCTAGATCTACTGTCTCTATTATAAGATGACATACCAGCTAGATCTACTGTCACTATTATATTATGACAGACCAGCTAGATCTACTGTCTTTATTATAATTTGACAGACCAGCTAGATCGACTGTCTCTATTATAAGATGACATACCAGCTAGATCTACTGTCTCTATTATAATATGACAGACCAGCTAGATCTACTGTCTCTATAATAAGATGACAGACCAGCTAGATCTACTGTCTCTATTATAATATGACAGACCAGCTAGATCTACTGTCTCTATTATAATATGACAGACCAGCTGGATCTACTGGCTCTATTATATAATGAGAGACCAGCTAGATCTACTGTCTCTATTATGTTATGACAGACCAGCTAGATCTACTGTCTCTATTATAATATGACAGACCATCTAGATCTACTGTCTCTATTATAATATGACAGACCAGCTAGATCTACTGTCTCTATTATATTATGACAGACCAGCTAGATCTACTGTCTCTATTATAATATGACAGACCAGCTAGATCTACTGTCTCTATTATAAGATGACATACCAGCTAGATCTACTGTCGCTATTATATTATGACAGACCAGCTAGATCTACTGTCTTTATTATAATTTGACAGACCAGCTAGATCGACTGTCTCTATTATAAGATGACATACCAGCTATATCTACTGTCTCTATTATAAGATGACATACCAGCTAGATCTACTGTCTCTATTATATTATGACAGACCAGCTAGATCTACTGTCTCTATTATAATTTGACAGACCAGCTAGAGCGACTGTCTCTATTATAAGATGACATACCAGCTAGATCTACTGTCTCTATTATAATATGACAGACCAGCTGGATCTACTGGCTCTATTATATAATGACAGACCAGCTAGATCTACTGTCTCTATTATGTTATGACAGACCATCTAGATCTACTGTCTCTATTATAAGATGACAGACCAGCTAGATCTACTGTCTCTATTATATTATGACAGACCAGCTAGATCTACTGTCTCTTTTATAATATGACAGACCAGCTAGATCTACTGTCTCTATTATAAGATGACATACCAGCTAGATCTACTGTCGCTATTATATTATTACAGACCAGCTAGATCTACTGTCTGTATTATAAGATGACATACCAGCTAGATCTACTGTCTCTATTATAATATGACAGACCAGCTAGATCTACTGTCTCTATTATAAGATGACATACCAGCTAGATCTACTGTCTCTATTATAATATGACAGACCAGCTAGATCTACTGTCTCTATTATAATATGACAGACCAGCTAGATCTACTGTCTCTATTATAAGATGACATACCAGCTAGATCTACTGTCGCTATTATATTATGACAGACCAGCTAGATCTACTGTCTTTATTATAATTTGACAGACCAGCTAGATCGACTGTCTCTATTATAAGATGACATACCAGCTAGATCTACTGTCTCTATTATAATATGACAGACCAGCTAGATCTACTGTCTCTATTATAAGATGACATACCAGCTAGATCTACTGTCGCTATTATATTATGACAGACCAGCTAGATCTACTGTCTTTATTATAATTTGACAGACCAGCTAGATCGACTGTCTCTATTATAATATGACATACCAGCTAGATCTACTGTCTCTATTATAATATAACATACCAGCTAGATCTACTGTCTCTATTATAATATGACAGACCAGCTAGATCTACTGTCTTTATTATAATATGCCAGACCAGCTAGAACAACTGTCTCTATTATAAGATGACATACCAGCTAGATCTACTGTCTCTATTATGTTATGACAGACCAGCTAGATCTACTGTCTCTATTATAATATGACAGACCAGCTCGATCAACTGTTTATATTATATTAAGACAGACCAGCTAGATCTACTGGCTCGATTATAATATGACCAACCAGCTAGATCAACTGTCTCTATTATAATATGACATACCAGCTAGATCTACTGTCTCTATTATAATATGACAGACCAGCTAGATCTACTGTCTCTATTATAAGATGACATACCAGCTAGATCTTCTGTCTCTATTATAATATGACAGACCAGCTAGATCTACTGTCTATTATAATATGACGGACCAGCTAGATCTACTGTCTATTATAATATGACGGACCAGCTAGATCTACTGTCTATTATAATATGACGGACCAGCTAGATCAGCTGTCTCTATTATGATATGACAGACCAGCTAGATCTACTGTCTCTATTATATTATGACAGACCAGCTAGATCTACTGTCTCTATTATAATATGACAGACCAGCTAGATCTACTGTCTCTATTATAAGATGACATACCAGCTAGATCTACTGTCGCTATTATATTATGACAGACCAGCTAGATCTACTGTCTTTATTATAATTTGACAGACCAGCTAGATCGACTGTCTCTATTATAAGATGACATACCAGCTAGATCTACTGTCTCTATTATAATATGACAGACCAGCTGGATCTACTGGCTCTATTATATTATGACAGACCAGCTAGATCTACTGTCTCTATTATGTTATGACAGACCAGCTCAGCTAGATCTACTGTCTCTATTATAAGATGACATACCAGCTCGATCTACTGTCGCTATTATATTATGACAGACCAGCTAGATCTACTGTCTTTATTATAATTTGACAGACCAGCTAGATCGACTGTCTCTATTATAAGATGGCATACCAGCTAGATCTACTGTCTCTATTATAATATGACAGACCAGCTGGATCTACTGGCTCTATTATAATATAACATACCAGCTAGATCTACTGTCTCTATTATGATATGACCAACCAGCTAGATCTACTGTCTCTATTATGATATGACCAACCAGCTAGATCAACTGTCTCTATTATAATATGACAGACCAGCTAGAACGACTGTCTCTATTATAAGATGACAGACCATCTAGATCTACTGTCTCTATTATAATATGACAGACCAGCTAGATCTACTGTCTCTATTATATTATGACAGACCAGCTAGATCTACTGTCTCTTTTATAATATGACAGACCAGCTAGATCTACTGTCTCTATTATAAGATGACATACCAGCTAGATCTACTGTCTTTATTATAATTTGACAGACCAGCTAGATCGACTGTCTCTATTATAAGATGACAGACCAGCTAGATCTACTGTCTCTATTATAATATGACAGACCAGCTCGATCTACTGGCTCTATTATATAATGACAGACCAGCTAGATCTACTGTCTCTATTATAATATGACAGACCATCTAGATCTACTGTCGCTATTATAAGATGACATACCAGCTAGATCTACTGTCTCTATTATAATATGACAGACCAGCTAGATCTACTGTGTCTATTATAAGATGACATACCTGCTCGATCTACTGTCTCTATTATAATATGACAGACCAGCTAGATCTACTGTCTCTATAATAAGATGACAGACCAGCTACGGGGGCTGAGTCACTGGCTTGCTGGGGCTCTCTCGTGCCGTCCCTGGGGGGGGGTGCGTCACCTGGGTGGGTTGATTCACTGTTGTGGTCGGCCTGTCTGGGTTGCCCCCCTTGGGTTGTACCGTGTCGGAGATCTTTGTGGGCTATACTCGGCCTTGTCTCAGGATGGTAAGTTGGTGGTTGAAGATATCCCTCTAGTGGTGTGGGGGCTGTGCTTTGGCAAAGTGGGTGGGGTTATATCCTTCCTGTTTGGCCCTGTCCGGGGTGTCCTCGGATGGGGCCACAGTGTCTCCTGACCCCTCCTGTCTCAGCCTCCAGTATTTATGCTGCAGTAGTTTATGTGTCGGGGGGCTAGGGTCAGTTTGTTTATCTGGAGTACTTCTCCTGTCCTATTCGGTGTCCTGTGTGAATCTAAGTGTGCGTTCTCTAATTCTCTCCTTCTCTCTTTCTTTCTCTCTCTCGGAGGACCTGAGCCCTAGGACCGTGCCCCAGGACTACCTGACATGATGGCTCCTTGCTGTCCCCAGTCCACCTGACTGTGCTGCTGCTCCAGTTTCAACTGTTCTGCCTTATTATTATTTGACCATGCTGGTCATATATGAACATTTGAACATCTTGGTCATGTTCTGTTATAATCTCTACCCGGCACAGCCAGAAGAGGACTGGCCACCCCACATAGCCCGGTTCCTCTCTAGGTTTCTTCCTAGGTTTTGGCCTTTCTAGGGAGTTTTTCCTAGCCACCGTGCTTTTACACCTGCATTGTTTGCTGTTTGGGGTTTTAGGCTGGGTTTCTGTACAGCACTTTGAGATATCAGCTGATGTACGAAGGGCTATATAAATACATTTGATTTGATTTGATTTGAGCTAGATCTACTGTCTCTATTATATTATGACAGACCAGCTAGATCTACTGTCTCTATTATAATATGACAGACCAGCTAGATCTACTGTCTCTATTATAAGATGACATACCAGCTAGATCTACTGTCGCTATTATATTATGACAGACCAGCTAGATCTACTGTCTTTATTATAATTTGACAGACCAGCTAGATCGACTGTATCTATTATAATATGACAGACCAGCTGGATCTACTGGCTCTATTATATTATGACAGACCAGCTAGATCTAATGTCTCTATTATGTTATGACAGACCAGCTCAGCTAGATCTACTGTCTCTATTATAAGATGACATACCAGCTCGATCTACTGTCGCTATTATATTATGACAGACCAGCTAGATCTACTGTCTTTATTATAATTTGACAGACCAGCTAGATCGACTGTCTCTATTATAAGATGGCATACCAGCTAGATCTACTGTCTCTATTATAATATGACAGACCAGCTGGATCTACTGGCTCTATTATAATATAACATACCAGCTAGATCTACTGTCTCTATTATAATATGACAGACCAGCTAGAACGACTGTCTCTATTATAAGATGACAGGCCATCTAGATCTACTGTCTCTATTATAATATGACAGACCAGCTAGATCTGCTATCTCTATTATATTATGACAGACCAGCTAGATCTACTGTCTCTTTTATAATATGACAGACCAGCTAGATCTACTGTCTCTATTATAAGATGACATACCAGCTAGATCTACTGTCTCTATTATATTATGACAGACCAGCTAGATCTACTGTCTCTTTTATAATATGACAGACCAGCTAGATCTACTGTCTCTATTATAAGATGACATACCAGCTAGATCTACTGTCTTTATTATAATTTGACAGACCAGCTAGATCGACTGTCTCTATTATAAGATGACAGACCAGCTAGATCTACTGTCTCTATTATAATATGACAGACCAGCTCGATCTACTGGCTCTATTATATAATGACAGACCAGCTAGATCTACTGTCTCTATTATGTTATGACAGACCAGCTAGATCTACTGTCTCTATTATAATATGACAGACCATCTAGATCTACTGTCTCTATTATAAGATGACAGACCAGCTAGATCTACTGTCTATTATATTATGACAGACCAGCTAGATCTACTGTCTCTTTTATAATATGACAGACCAGCTAGATCTACTGTCTCTATTATAAGATGACATACCAGCTAGATCTACTGTCTTTATTATAATTTGACAGACCAGCTAGATCGACTGTCTCTATTATAAGATGACAGACCAGCTAGATCTACTGTCTCTATTATAATATGACAGACCAGCTCGATCTACTGGCTCTATTATATAATGACAGACCAGCTAGATCTACTGTCTCTATTATGTTATGACAGACCAGCTAGATCTACTGTCTCTATTATAATATGACAGACCATCTAGATCTACTGTCTCTATTATAAGATGACAGACCAGCTAGATCTACTGTCTCTATTATATTATGACAGACCAGCTAGATCTACTGTCTCTTTTATAATATGACAGACCAGCTAGATCTACTGTCTCTATTATAAGATGACATACCAGCTAGATCTACTGTCGCTATTATATTATGACAGACCAGCTAGATCTACTGTCTTTATTATAATTTGACAGACAAGCTAGATCGACTGTCTCTATTATAAGATGACATACCAGCTAGATCTACTGTCTCTATTATAATATGACAGACCAGCTAGATCTACTGTCTCTATTATAAGATGACATACCAGCTAGATCTACTGTCGCTATTATATTATGACAGACCAGCTAGATCTACTGTCTTTATTATAATTTGACAGACCAGCTAGATCGACTGTCTCTATTATAAGATGACATACCAGCTAGATCTACTGTCTCTATTATAATATGACAGACCAGCTAGATCTACTGGCTCTATTATATTATGACAGACCAGCTAGATCTACTGTCTCTATTATGTTATGACAGACCAGCTCAGCTAGATCTACTGTCTCTATTATAATATGACATACCAGCTCGATCTACTGTCGCTATTATATTATGACAGACCAGCTAGATCTACTGTCTTTATTATAATATGACAGACCAGCTAGATCGACTGTCTCTATTATAAGATGACATACCAGCTAGATCTACTGTCTCTATTATAATATGACAGACCAGCTGGATCTACTGGCTCTATTATAATATAACATACCAGCTAGATCTACTGTCTCTATTATAATATGACAGACCAGCTAGAACGACTGTCTCTATTATAAGATGACATACCAGCTAGATCTACTGTCTCTATTATAATATGACAGACCAGCTGGATCTACTGGCTCTATATAATGACAGACCAGCTAGATCTACTGTCTCTATTATGTTATGACAGACCAGCTAGATCTACTGTCTCTATTATAATATGACAGACCATCTAGATCTACTGTCTCTATTATAATATGACAGACCAGCTAGATCTACTGTCTCTATTATAATTTGACAGACCAGCTAGATCGACTGTCTCTATTATAAGATGACATACCAGCTAGATCTACTGTCTCTATTATAATATGACAGACCAGCTAGATCTACTGTCTGTATTATAAGATGACATACCAGCTAGATCTACTGTCTCTATTATAATATGACAGACCAGCTAGATCTACTGTCTCTATTATAAGATGACATACCAGCTAGATCTACTGTCTCTATTATAATATGACAGACCAGCTAGATCTACTGTCTCTATTATAATATGACAGACCAGCTAGATCTACTGTCTCTATTATAAGATGACATACCAGCTAGATCTACTGTCTCTATTATGTTATGACAGACCAGCTAGATCTACTGTCTCTATTACAATATGACAGACCATCTAGATCTACTGTCTCTATTATAATATGACAGACCAGCTAGATCTACTGTCTCTATTATATTATGACAGACCAGCTAGATCTACTGTCTCTATTATAAGATGACAGACCAGCTAGATCTACTGTCTCTATTATATTATGACAGACCAGCTAGATCTACTGTCTCTTTTATAATATGACAGACCAGCTAGATCTACTGTCTCTATTATAAGATGACATACCAGCTAGATCTACTGTCTTTATTATAATTTGACAGAGCAGCTAGATCGACTGTCTCTATTATAAGATGACAGACCAGCTAGATCTACTGTCTCTATTATAATAAGACAGACCAGCTCGATCTACTGGCTCTATTATATAATGACAGACCAGCTAGATCTACTGTCTCTATTATGTTATGACAGACCAGCTAGATCTACTGTCTCTATTATAATATGACAGACCATCTAGATCTACTGTCTCTATTATAAGATGACAGACCAGCTAGATCTACTGTCTCTATTATATTATGACAGACCAGCTAGATCTACTGTCTCTTTTATAATATGACAGACCAGCTAGATCTACTGTCTCTATTATAAGATGACATACCAGCTAGATCTACTGTCGCTATTATATTATGACAGACCAGCTAGATCTACTGTCTTTATTATAATTTGACAGACCAGCTAGATCGACTGTCTCTATTATAAGATGACATACCAGCTAGATCTACTGTCTCTATTATAATATGACAGACCAGCTAGATCTACTGGCTCTATTATATTATGACAGACCAGCTAGATCTACTGTCTCTATTATGTTATGACAGACCAGCTCAGCTAGATCTACTGTCTCTATTATAATATGACATACCAGCTCGATCTACTGTCACTATTATATTATGACAGACCAGCTAGATCTACTGTCTTTATTATAATTTAACAGACCAGCTAGATCGACTGTCTCTATTATAAGATGACATACCAGCTAGATCTACTGTCTCTATTATAATATGACAGACCAGCTGGATCTACTGGCTCTATTATAATATAACATACCAGCTAGATCTACTGTCTCTATTATAATATGACAGACCAGCTAGAACGACTGTGTCTATTATAAGATGACATACCAGCTAGATCTACTGTCTCTATTATAATATGACAGACCAGCTGGATCTACTGTCTCTATTATACAATGACAGACCAGCTAGATCTACTGTCTCTATTATGTTATGACAGACCAGCTAGATCTACTGTCTCTATTATAATATGACAGACCATCTAGATCTACTGTCTCTATTATAATATGACAGACCAGCTAGATCTACTGTCTTTATTATAATTTGACAGACCAGCTAGATCGACTGTCTCTATTATAAGATGACATACCAGCTAGATCTACTGTCTCTATTATAATATGACAGACCAGCTAGATCTACTGTCTGTATTATAAGATGACATACCAGCTAGATCTACTGTCTCT
Source organism: Oncorhynchus keta (assembly GCF_023373465.1). Lineage (NCBI taxonomy): Eukaryota > Metazoa > Chordata > Actinopteri > Salmoniformes > Salmonidae > Oncorhynchus > Oncorhynchus keta. The sequence continues at coordinate 14,108 of NW_026287310.1, read as the reverse complement.
ATTATAATATGACAGACCAGCTAGATCTACTGTCTCTATTATAAGATGACATACCAGCTAGATCTACTGTCTCTATTATAATATGACAGACCAGCTAGATCTACTGTCTCTATTATAATATGACAGACCAGCTAGATCTACTGTCTCTATTATAAGATGACATACCAGCTAGATCTACTGTCTCTATTATGTTATGACAGACCAGCTAGATCTACTGTCTCTATTATAATATGACAGACCATCTAGATCTACTGTCTCTATTATAATATGACAGACCAGCTAGATCTACTGTCTCTATTATATTATGACAGACCAGCTAGATCTACTGTCTCTATTATAAGATGACATACCAGCTAGATCTACTGTCGCTATTATATTATGACAGACCAGCTAGATCTACTGTCTTTATTATAATTTGACAGACCAGCTAGATCGACTGTCTCTATTATAAGATGACATACCAGCTAGATCTACTGTCTCTATTATAATATGACAGACCAGCTAGATCTACTGTCTCTATTATGTTATGACAGACCAGCTAGATCTACTGTCTCTATTATAATATGACAGACCAGCTCGATCAACTGTTTATATTATATTAAGACAGACCAGCGAGATCTACTGGCTCGATTATAATATGACCAACCAGCTGGATCAACTGTCTCTATTATAATATGACATACCAGCTAGATCTACTGTCTCTATTTTAATATGACAGACCAGCTAGATCTACTGTCTGTATTATAAGATGACATACCAGCTAGATCTACTGTCTCTATTATAATATGACAGACCAGCTAGATCTACTGTCTCTATTATAAGATGACATTCCAGCTAGATCTACTGTCTCTATTATAACATGACAGACCAGCTAGATCTACTGTCTCTATTATAATATGACAGACCAGCTAGATCTACTGTCTCTATTATAAGATGACATACCAGCTAGATCTACTGTCTCTATTATAATATGACAGACCAGCTAGATCTACTGTCTCTATAATAAGATGACAGACCAGCTAGATCTACTGTCTCTATTATAATATGACAGACCAGCTAGATCTACTGTCTCTATTATAATATGACAGACCAGCTGGATCTACTGGCTCTATTATATAATGAGAGACCAGCTAGATCTACTGTCTCTATTATGTTATGACAGACCAGCTAGATCTACTGTCTCTATTATAATATGACAGACCATCTAGATCTACTGTCTCTATTATAATATGACAGACCAGCTAGATCTACTGTCTCTATTATATTATGACAGACCAGCTAGATCTACTGTCTCTATTATAATATGACAGACCAGCTAGATCTACTGTCTCTATTATAAGATGACATACCAGCTAGATCTACTGTCGCTATTATATTATGACAGACCAGCTAGATCTACTGTCTTTATTATAATTTGACAGACCAGCTAGATCGACTGTCTCTATTATAAGATGACATACCAGCTAGATCTACTGTCTCTATTATAATATGACAGACCAGCTAGATCTACTGTCTCTATTATAAGATGACATACCAGCTAGATCTACTGTCGCTATTATATTATGACAGACCAGCTAGATCTACTATCTTTATTATAATTTGACAGACCAGCTAGATCGACTGTCTCTATTATAGATGACATACCAGCTAGATCTACTGTCTCTATTATAATATGACAGACCAGCTGGATCTACTGGCTCTATTATATAATGACAGACCAGCTAGATCTACTGTCTCTATTATGTTATGACAGACCAGCTAGATCTACTGTCTCTATTATAATATGACAGACCCATCTAGATCTACTGTCTCTATTATAAGATGACAGAACAGCTAGATCTACTGTCTCTATTATATTATGACAGACCAGCTAGATCTACTGTCTCTTTTATAATATGACAGACCAGCTCGATCTACTGTCTCTATTATAAGATGACATACCAGCTAGATCTACTGTCGCTATTATATTATGACAGACAAGCTAGATCTACTGTCTCTATTATAATATGACAGACCATCTAGATCTACTGTCTCTATTATAATATGACAGACCAGCTAGATCTACTGTCTCTATTATATTATGACAGACCAGCTAGATCTACTGTCTCTATTATAATATGACAGACCAGCTAGATCTACTGTCTCTATTATAAGATGACATACCAGCTAGATCTACTGTCGCTATTATATTATGACAGACCAGCTAGATCTACTGTCTTTATTATAATTTGACAGACCAGCTAGATCGACTGTCTCTATTATAAGATGACATACCAGCTAGATCTACTGTCTCTATTATAATATGACAGACCAGCTAGATCTACTGTCTCTATTATAAGATGACATACCAGCTAGATCTACTGTCACTATTATATTATGACAGACCAGCTAGATCTTTATTATAATTTGACAGACCAGCTAGAGCGACTGTCTCTATTATAAGATGACATACCAGCTAGATCTACTGTCTCTATTATAATATGACAGACCAGCTGGATCTACTGGCTCTATTATATAATGACAGACCAGCTAGATCTACTGTCTCTATTATGTTATGACAGACCAGCTAGATCTACTGTCTCTATTATATATATGACAGACCATCTAGATCTACTGTCTCTATTATAAGATGACAGACCAGCTAGATCTACTGTCTCTATTATATTATGACAGACCAGCTAGATCTACTGTCTCTTTTATAATATGACAGACCAGCTAGATCTACTGTCTCTATTATAAGATGACATACCAGCTAGATCTACTGTCGCTATTATATTATGACAGACCAGCTAGATCTACTGTCTGTATTATAAGATGACATACCAGCTAGATCTACTGTCTCTATTATAATATGACAGACCAGCTAGATCTACTGTCTCTATTATAAGATGACATACCAGCTAGATCTACTGTCTCTATTATAATATGACAGAGCAGCTAGATCTACTGTCTCTATTATAATATGACAGACCAGCTAGATCTACTGTCTCTATTATAAGATGACATACCAGCTAGATCTACTGTCGCTATTATATTATGACAGACCAGCTAGATCTACTGTCTTTATTATAATTTGACAGACCAGCTAGATCGACTGTCTCTATTATAAGATGACATACCAGCTAGATCTACTGTCTCTATTATAATATGACAGACCAGCTAGATCTACTGTCTCTGTTATAAGATGACATACCAGCTAGATCTACTGTCGCTATTATATTATGACAGACCAGCTAGATCTACTGTCTTTATTATAATTTGACAGACCAGCTAGATCGACTGTCTCTATTATAATATGACATACCAGCTAGATCTACTGTCTCTATTATAATATAACATACCAGCTAGATCTACTGTCTCTATTATAATATGACAGACCAGCTAGATCTACTGTCTTTATTATAATATGACAGACCAGCTAGAACAACTGTCTCTATTATAAGATGACATACCAGCTAGATCTACTGTCTCTATTATGTTATGACAGACCAGCTAGATCTACTGTCTCTATTATAAGATGACATACCAGCTAGATCTTCTGTCTCTATTATAATATGACAGACCAGCTAGATCTACTGTCTCTATTATAATATGACAGACCAGCTAGATCTACTGTCTCTGTTATAAGATGACATACCAGCTAGATCTACTGTCGCTATTATAAGATGACAGACCAGCTAGATCTACTGTCTCTATTATATTATGACAGACCAGCTAGATCTACTGTCTCTTTTATAATATGACAGACCATCTAGATCTACTGTCTCTATTATAATATGACAGACCAGCTAGATCTACTGTCTCTATTATATTATGACAGACCAGCTAGATCTACTGTCTCTATTATAATATGACAGACCAGCTAGATCTACTGTCTCTATTATAAGATGACATACCAGCTAGATCTACTGTCGCTATTATATTATGACAGACCAGCTAGATCTACTGTCTTTATTATAATTTGACAGACCAGCTAGATCGACTGTCTCTATTATAAGATGACATACCAGCTAGATCTACTGTCTCTATTATAATATGACAGACCAGCTAGATCTACTGTCTCTATTATAAGATGACATACCAGCTAGATCTACTGTCGCTATTATATTATGACAGACCAGCTAGATCTACTATCTTTATTATAATTTGACAGACCAGCTAGAGCGACTGTCTCTATTATAAGATGACATACCAGCTAGATCTACTGTCTCTGTTATAATATGACAGACCAGCTGGATCTACTGGCTCTATTATATAATGACAGACCAGCTAGATCTACTGTCTCTATTATGTTATGACAGACCAGCTAGATCTACTGTCTCTATTATAATATGACAGACCATCTAGATCTACTGTCTCTATTATAAGATGACAGACCAGCTCGATCTATTGTCTCTATTATAATATGACAGACCAGCTAGATCTACTGTCTCTATTATGTTATGACATACCAGCTAGATCTACTGTCTCTATTATAATATGACAGACCATCTAGATCTACTGTCGCTATTATATTATGACAGACCAGCTAGATCTACGGTCTCTATTATATTATGACAGACCAGCTCGATCTATTGTCTCTATTATAATATGACAGACCAGCTAGATCTACTGTCTCTATTATGTTATGACATACCAGCTAGATCTACTGTCTCTATTATAATATGACAGACCAGCTAGATCTACTGTCTCTATTATATTATGACAGAGCAGCTAGATCTACTGTCTCTATTATATTATGACAGAACAGCTAGATCTACTGTCTCTATTATAATATGACAGACCATCTAGATCTACTGTCTCTAGTATAATATGACAGACCAGCTAGATCTACTGTCTCTATTATAATATGACATACCAGCTAGATCTACTGTCGCTATTATATTATGACAGACCAGCTAGATCTACTGTCTTTATTATAATATGACGGACCAGCTAGATCGACTGTCTTTATTATAATATGACAGACCAGCTAGAACTACTGTCCCTATTATAATATGACAGACCAGCTAGATCTACTGTCTCTATTATATTATGACAGAGCAGCTAGATCGACTGTCTCTATTATAAGATGACATACCAGCTTGATCTACTGTCTTCATTATAAGATGACATACCAGCTAGATCTACTGTCTTCATTATAATATGACAGACCAGCTAGATCTACTGTCTCTATTATAAGATGACATACCAGCTAGATCTACTGTCGCTGTTATAAGATGACATACCAGCTAGATCTACTGTCTCTATTATAATATGACAGACCAGCTAGATCGACTGTCTCTATTATAATATGACATACCAGCTAGATCTACTGTCTCTATTATAATATAACATACCAGCTAGATCTACTGTCTCTATTATAATTTGACAGACCAGCTAGATCGACTGTCTCTATTATAAGATGACATACCAGCTAGATCTACTGTCTCTATTATAATATGACAGACCAGCTAGATCTACTGTCTCTGTTATAAGATGACATACCAGCTAGATCTACTGTCGCTATTATATTATGACAGACCATCTAGATCTACTGTCTTTATTATAATTTGACAGACCAGCTAGATCGACTGTCTCTATTATAATATGACATACCAGCTAGATCTACTGTCTCTATTATAATATAACATACCAGCTAGATCTACTGTCTCTATTATAATATGACAGACCAGCTAGATCTACTGTCTTTATTATAATATGACAGACCAGCTAGAACAACTGTCTCTATTATAAGATGACATACCAGCTAGATCTACTGTCTCTATTATGTTATGACAGACCAGCTAGATCTACTGTCTCTATTATAAGATGACATACCAGCTAGATCTTCTGTCTCTATTATAATATGACAGACCAGCTAGATCTACTGTCTCTATTATAATATGACAGACCAGCTAGATCTACTGTCTCTGTTATAAGATGACATACCAGCTAGATCTACTGTCGCTATTATAAGATGACAGACCAGCTAGATCTACTGTCTATTATATTATGACAGACCAGCTAGATCTACTGTCTCTTTTTATAATATGACAGACCATCTAGATCTACTGTCTCTATTATAATATGACAGACCCGGCTAGATCTACTGTCTCTATTATATTATGACAGACCAGCTAGATCTACTGTCTCTATTATATAATATGACAGACCAGCTAGATCTACTGTCTCTATTATAAGATGACATACCAGCTAGATCTACTGTCGCTATTATATTATGACAGACCAGCTAGATCTACTGTCTTTATTATAATTTGACAGACCAGCTAGATCGACTGTCTCTATTATAAGATGACATACCAGCTAGATCTACTGTCTCTATTATAATATGACAGACCAGCTAGATCTACTGTCTCTATTATAAGATGACATACCAGCTAGATCTACTGTCGCTATTATATTATGACAGACCAGCTAGATCTACTATCTTTATTATAATTTGACAGACCAGCTAGAGCGACTGTCTCTATTATAAGATGACATACCAGCTAGATCTACTGTCTCTATTATAATATGACAGACCAGCTGGATCTACTGGCTCTATTATATAATGACAGACCAGCTAGATCTACTGTCTCTATTATGTTATGACAGACCAGCTAGATCTACTGTCTCTATTATAATATGACAGACCATCTAGATCTACTGTCTCTATTATAAGATGACAGACCAGCTCGATCTATTGTCTCTATTATAATATGACAGACCAGCTAGATCTACTGTCTCTATTATGTTATGACATACCAGCTAGATCTACTGTCTCTATTATAATATGACAGACCATCTAGATCTACTGTCGCTATTATATTATGACAGACCAGCTAGATCTACGGTCTCTATTATATTATGACAGACCAGCTCGATCTATTGTCTCTATTATAATATGACAGACCAGCTAGATCTACTGTCTCTATTATGTTATGACATACCAGCTAGATCTACTGTCTCTATTATAATATGACAGACCAGCTAGATCTACTGTCTCTATTATATTATGACAGAGCAGCTAGATCTACTGTCTCTATTATATTATGACAGAACAGCTAGATCTACTGTCTCTATTATAATATGACAGACCATCTAGATCTACTGTCTCTAGTATAATATGACAGACCAGCTAGATCTACTGTCTCTATTATAATGACATACCAGCTAGATCTACTGTCGCTATTATATTATGACAGACCAGCTAGATCTACTGTCTTTATTATAATATGACGGACCAGCTAGATCGACTGTCTTTATTATAATATGACAGACCAGCTAGAACTACTGTCCCTATTATAATATGACAGACCAGCTAGATCTACTGTCTCTATTATATTATGACAGAGCAGCTAGATCGACTGTCTCTATTATAAGATGACATACCAGCTTGATCTACTGTCTTCATTATAAGATGACATACCAGCTAGATCTACTGTCTTCATTATAATATGACAGACCAGCTAGATCTACTGTCGCTATTATATTATGACAGACCAGCTAGATCTACTGTCTCTATTATAATATGACAGACCATCTAGATCTACTGTCTCTATTATAATATGACAGACCAGCTACATCTACTGTCTCTATTATATTATGACAGACCAGATACATCTACTGTCTCTATTATATTATGACAGACCAGCTAGATCTACGGTCTCTATTATAAGATGACATACCAGCTAGATCTACTGTCTCTATTAAAATATGGCATACCAGCTAGATCTACTGTCTCTATTATAATATGACAGGCCAGCTAGATATACTGTCTCTATTATAATATGACAGACCAGCTAGATCTACTGTCTCTATTATAATATGACAGACCAGGTAGATCTACTCATTCTATTATAATATGACATACCAGCGAGATGTACTGTCGCTATTATATTATGACAGACCAGCTAGATCTACTGTCGCTATTATATTATGACAGACCAGCTAGATTTACTGTCTCTATTATAATATGACAGACCAGCTAGATTTACTGTCTTCATTATAATATGACATACCAGCGAGATGTACTGTCGCTATTATATTATGACAGACCAGCTAGATCTACTGTCTCTATTATATTATGACAGACCATCTAGATCTACTGTCTCTATTATAATATGACAGACCAGCTAGATCTAGTGTCTCTATTATATTATGACAGACCAGCTGGATCTACGGTCTCTATTATATTATGACAGACCAGCTAGATCTACTGTCTCTATTATATTATGACAGAGCAGCTAGATCAACTGTCTCTATTATAATATGACAGACCAGCTAGATTTACTGTCTTCATTATAATATGACAGACCAGCTACATCTACTGTCGCTATTATATTATGACAGACCAGCTAGATCTACTGTCTCTATTATAATATGACAGACCAGCTCGATCTATTGTCTCTATTATAATATGACAGACCAGCTAGATCTACTGTCTCTATTATGTTATGACATACCAGCTAGATCTACTGTCTCTATTATAATATGATAGACCATCTAGATCTACTGTCGCTATTATATTATGACAGACCAGCTAGATCTACTGTCTCTATTATATTATGACAGAGCAGCTAGATCTACTGTCTCTATTATATTATGACAGAACAGCTAGATCTACTGTCTCTATTATAATATGACAGACCAGCTAGATCTACTGTCGCTATTATATTATGACAGACCAGCTAGATCTACTGTCTCTATTATAATATGACAGACCATCTAGATCTACTGTCTCTAGTATAATATGACAGACCAGCTAGATCTACTGTCTCTATTATATTATGACAGACCACCTATATCTACGGTCTCTATTATAAGATGACATACCAGCTAGATTTACTGTCTCTATTAAAATATGACAGACCAGGTAGATCTACTGTCTCTTTTATATTATGACAGACCAGCTAGGAATACTGTCTCTATTATACTATGACATACCAGGTAGATCTACTGTCTCTATTATATTATGACAGACCAGCTAGATCTACTATCTCTATTGTATTATGACAGAACAGCTAGATCGACTGTCTCTATTATAAGATGACATACCAGCTAGATCTACTGTCGCTTTTGTACTATGACATACCAGCAAGATCTACTGTCTCTATTATAATATGACAGGCCAGCTAGATATACTGTCTCTATTATACAATGACAGACCAGCTCGATCTACTGTATCTATTATAATATGACAGACCAGGTAGATCTACTCATTCTATTATAATATGACAGACCAGCGAGATGTACTGTCTCTATTATATTATGACAGGCCAGCTAGATCTACTGTCTCTATTGTATTATGAAGGACCAGCGAGATCTACTGTCTCTTTTGTACTATGACATACCAGCTTGATCTACTGTCTCTATTATAATATGACAGACCAGCTAGATCTACTGTCTCAATTATAATATGACAGACCAGCTAGATCTACTGTCTCTATTATATTATGACAGACCAGCTAGATCTACTGTCTCTATTATAATAAAACAGACCATCTAGATCTACTGTCTCTATTATAAGATGACATACCAGCTAGATCTACTGTCTCTATTATAATATGACAGACCAGCTAGATCTACTGTCTCTATTATAAGATGACATACCAGCTAGATCTACTGTCTCTATTATAAGATGACATACCAGCTAGATCTACTGTCTCTATTATAAGATGACATATCAGCTAGATCTACTGTCGCTATTATAATATGACAGACCAGCTAGACCTACTGTCACTATTATAATATGACAGACCAGCTCGATCTACTGTCTCTATTATATTATGACAGACCAGCTAGTTCTACTGTCTCTATTATACTATGACAAACCAGCTAGATCTACTGTCTCTATTGTATTAAGAGAGACCAGCTAGATCTAGTGTCTCTATTATATTATGACAGACCAGCTAGATCTACGGTCTCTATTATAATATGACAGACCAGCGAGACCTACTGTCACTATGATAATATGACAGACCAGCTCGATCTACTGTCTCTATTATATTATGACAGACCAGCTAGTTCTACTGTCTCTATTATACTATGACAGACCAGCTAGATCTACTGTCTCTATTGTATTAAGAGAGACCAGCTAGATCTACTGTCTCTATTATGTTATTACAGACCAGCTAGATCTACTGTCTCTATTATAATATGACAGACCAGCTAGATCTACTGTCTCTATTATGTTATGACAGACCAGCGAGATCTATTGTCTCTATTATAATATGACAGACAGGCGAGATGTACTGTCTCTATTATGTTATGACATACCAGCTAGATCTACTGTCTCTATTATAATATGACAGACCATCTAGATCTACTGTCGCTATTATATTATGACAGACCAGCTAGATCTACTGTCTCTATTATATTATGACAGAGCAGCTAGATCAACCGTCTCTATTATATTATGACAGAACAGCTAGATTGACTGTCTCTATTATAAGATGACATACCAGCTAGATCTACTGTCACTATTATAACATGACATACCAGGTAGATCTACTGTCTCTATTATATTATGACAGACCAGCTAGATCTACTGTCTCTATTGTATTATGACAGAACAGCTAGATCGACTGTCTCTATTATAAGATGACATACCAGCTAGATCTACTGTCGCTTTTGTACTATGACATACCAGCTAGATCTACTGTCTCTATTATAATATGACAGGCCAGCTAGATATACTGTCTCTATTATACAATGACAGACCAGCTCGATCTACTGTCTCTATTATAATATGACAGACCAGGTAGATCTACTCATTCTATTATAATATGACAGACCAGCAAGATGTACTGTCTCTATTATATTATGACAGGCCAGCTAGATCTACTGTCTCTATTGTATTATGACAGACCAGCGAGACCTACTGTCACTATGATAATATGACAGACCAGCTCGATCTACTGTCTCTATTATATTATGACAGACCAGCTAGTTCTACTGTCTCTATTATACTATGACAGACCAGCTAGATCTACTGTCTCTATTGTATTAAGAGAGACCAGCTAGATCTACTGTCTCTATTATGTTATTACAGACCAGCTAGATCTACTGTCTCTATTATAATATGACAGACCAGCTAGATCTACTGTCTCTATTATAATATGACAGACCAGCGAGATGTACTGTCTCTATTATGTTATGACATACCAGCTAGATGTACTGTCTCTATTATAATATGACAGACCAGCGAGATGTACTGTCTCTATTATGTTATGACATACCAGCTAGATCTACTGTCTCTATTGTATTATGACAGACCAGCTAGATCTACTGTCTCTTTTGTACTATGACATACCAGCTAGATCTACTGTCTATATTATAATATGACAGACCAGCTAGATCTACTGTCTCTATTATAATATGATATACGAGCTCGATCTACTGTCTCTATTATATTATGACAGACCAGCTCGATCAACTGTTTCTATTATATTAAGACAGACCAGCTAGATCTACTGTCTCGATTATAATATGACCAACCAGCTAGATCAACTGTCTCTCTTATAATATGACAGACCAGCTAGATCTACTGTCTCTATTATATTATGACAGAGCAGCTAGATGAACTGTCTCTATTATATTATGACAGAACAGCTAGATTGACTGTCTCTATTATGAGATGACATACCAGCTAGATCAACTGTCTTCATTATAATATGACAGGCCAGCTAGATATACTGTCTCTATTATAATATGACAGACCAGGTAGAATCTACTTTCATTCTATTATAATATGACAGACCAGCGAGATCTACTGTCTCTATTATAATATGACAGACCAGCTGGATCTACTGGCTCTATTATATTATGACAGACCAGCTAGATCTACTGTCTCTATTATACTATGACAGACCAGCTAGATCTACTGTCTCTATTGTATTAAGAGAGACCAGCTAGATCTACTGTCTCTATTATGTTATTACAGACCAGCTAGATCTACTGTCTCTATTATAATATGACAGACCAGCTAGATCTACTGTCTCTATTATGTTATGACAGACCAGCGAGATCTATTGTCTCTATTATAATATGACAGACAGGCGAGATGTACTGTCTCTATTATGTTATGACATACCAGCTAGATCTACTGTCTCTATTATAATATGACAGACCATCTAGATCTACTGTCGCTATTATATTATGACAGACCAGCTAGATCTACTGTCTCTATTATATTATGACAGAGCAGCTAGATCAACCGTCTCTATTATATTATGACAGAACAGCTAGATTGACTGTCTCTATTATAAGATGACATACCAGCTAGATCTACTGTCACTATTATAACATGACATACCAGGTAGATCTACTGTCTCTATTATATTATGACAGACCAGCTAGATCTACTGTCTCTGTTGTATTACAGACAGAACAGCTAGATAGACTGTCTCTATTATAAGATGACATACCAGCTAGATCTACTGTCGCTTTTTACTATGACATACTCTACTGTCTCTATTATAATATGACAGGCCAGCTAGATATACTGTCTCTATTATACAATGACAGACCAGCTCGATCTACTGTCTCTATTATAATATGACAGACCAGGTAGATCTACTCATTCTATTATAATATGACGAACCCACAGCAAGATGTACTGTCTCTATTATATTATGACAGGCCAGCTAGATCTACTGTCTCTATTGTATTATGACAGACCAGCGAGACCTACTGTCACTATGATAATATGACAGACCAGCTCGATCTACTGTCTCTATTATATTATGACAGACCAGCTAGTTCTACTGTCTCTATTATACTATGACAGACCAGCTAGATCTACTGTCTCTATTGTATTAAGAGAGACCAGCTAGATCTACTGTCTCTATTATGTTATTACAGACCAGCTAGATCTACTGTCTCTATTATAATATGACAGACCAGCTAGATCTACTGTCTCTATTATAATATGACAGACCAGCGAGATGTACTGTCTCTATTATGTTATGACATACCAGCTAGATGTACTGTCTCTATTATAATATGACAGACCAGCGAGATGTACTGTCTCTATTATGTTATGACATACCAGCTAGATCTACTGTCTCTATTGTATTATGACAGACCAGCTAGATCTACTGTCTCTTTTGTACTATGACATACCAGCTAGATCTACTGTCTATATTATAATATGACAGACCAGCTAGATCTACTGTCTCTATTATAATATGATATACGAGCTCGATCTACTGTCTCTATTATATTATGACAGACCAGCTCGATCAACTGTTTCTATTATATTAAGACAGACCAGCTAGATCTACTGTCTCGATTATAATATGACCAACCAGCTAGATCAACTGTCTCTCTTATAATATGACAGACCAGCTAGATCTACTGTCTCTATTATATTATGACAGAGCAGCTAGATGAACTGTCTCTATTATATTATGACAGAACAGCTAGATTGACTGTCTCTATTATGAGATGACATACCAGCTAGATCAACTGTCTTCATTATAATATGACAGGCCAGCTAGATATACTGTCTCTATTATAATATGACAGACCAGGTAGATCTACTCATTCTATTATAATATGACAGACCAGCGAGATCTACTGTCTCTATTATAATATGACAGACCAGCTGGATCTACTGGCTCTATTATATTATGACAGACCAGCTAGATCTACTGTCTCTATTATAATATGACAGACCAGCTAGATCTACTGTCTCTATTATATTATGACAGACCAGCTAGATCTACTGTCTCTATTATAATATGACAGACCAGCTAGATCTACTGTCTCTATTATAAGATGACATACCAGCTAGATCCACTGTCTCTATTATAATATGACAGACCAGCTAGATCTACTGTCTCTATTATAAGATGACAGACCAGCTAGATCTACTGTCTCTATTATATTATGACAGACCATCTAGATCTACTGTCTCTATTATAATATGACAGACCAGCTAGATCTACTGTCTCTATTATAATATGACAGACCAGCTAGATCTACTGTGTCTATTATAAGATGACAGACCAGCTAGATCTACTGTCTCTATTATATTATGACAGACCAGCTAGATCTACTGTCTCTATTATAATATGACATACCAGCTAGATCTACTGTCTCTATTATATTATGACAGACCA
>NW_026287309.1:0-7607 GCF_023373465.1 Oncorhynchus keta | reverse complement strand
ACGCTAAATGCTAAGCTAGCTATCACCATCTTACACAAATTATTGATTTTCTCTGGTTCTAAAGCATATTTTGAAAATCTGAAAAACGACAGGATTGTTAGAAAATGATAAGCTTGAGGGCAGGCATATTTATTTCATTTCATTTGCAATTTTAGAAATCGCTAATGTTGCGTTATGGTAATGAGCTTGAGGCTGTAGTCACGATCCCGCATGCGGGATGGGGGCGGCCTAGAGGTTTTTAAACAAGATATTTTGTCACGAAAAGATGCTCGACTATGCATATAATTGACAGCTTTGGAAAGAAAACACTCTGACGTTTCCAAAACTGCAAGATATTGTCTGTGAGTGCCACAGCACTGATGTTACAGAAAAAAAATCCAATCAGGAAGTGCCGTATTTTTTTGAAACCGCCTCATGGCAATGACTCCTTATATGGCTGTGGAGGAGCTAGGAGTCAGCTTACGGTTTCCACGTTTTCCCCAAGGTGTCTGCAGCATTGTGACGTATTTGTAGGCATATCATTGGAAGATTGACCATAAGATACTACATCTACCAGGTGGTCGCTTGGTGTCCTCCGTCGCAATTATTGCGTAATCTCCAGCTGCAGTATTTTTCCGTTTGCCTCTGATGAGAAACCAACTGCCACGAATGATTTTTCATCGAATAGAATTGTGAAAAACACCATGAGGATTGATTCTAAACAACGTTTGCCATGTTTCCGTCGATATTATGGAGCTAATTTGGAAAAAAGTTTGGAGTTGTGTTGACTGCATTTTCGTTTTTTTTTCTTAGCCAAACATGATGAACAAAACAGAGCTATTTATTTCTCTTACACAAATAATCTTTTGGAAAAAATGAACATTTTCTATCTAACCGAGTCTCGTCATTGAAAACATCGAAGTTCTTCAAAGGTAAATGATTTTATTTGAATGCTTTTCTTGTTTTTGTGAAAATGTTGCCTGCTGAATGCTAGGCTTAATGCTATGCTAGGCTATCAATACTCTTACACAAATGCTTGTGTAGCTTTGGTTAAAAGCATATTTTGAAAATCTGACAGTGTTGTTAACAAAAGGCTAAGCTTGTGTTTCAATATATTTATTTCATTTGCGATGTTCATGAATAGGAAACGTTGTGTTATGGTAATGAGCTTGAGGCTATGATTATGCTCCCGGATATGGGTTTGGAGGCGCAAAGAAGTTAATCTGCATTACAAGGGTGTAGAGCCTAACTGGCATATATAAGCAGTGAGTGTGTCATGTCATTGTCAGTAGCTCTCGGCGCGTTACCGTGGTCCCTTCCTCCTCCCGCCCCGACGGGGGATTCTTTTTGTTAAGGAAGAGGACGGGACCCTGCGCCCCTGCGTGGATTATCGAGCCTGAATGACACCAACGGTTAAGAATCGTTATCCGCTTCCCCTTACGTCTTCAGTTTTCGAGATTCTGCAGGGAGCCAGGTTCTTTACTAAGTTGGACCTTTGTAACGTTTACCATCTCGTGCGCATCAGGAGGGGGACGAGTGGAAACGAGCGTTTAACACTCCGTTAGGGCATTTTGAATACCGGGTTCTGCCGTCCCGGTCTCGCTAATGCTCAGCTGTCTTTCAGGCATTAGTGAGGGATGTACTGAGTGACATGCTGAACATCTTTGTTTTTCGTTTACCTTGACGATATCCTGATTTTTTCACCGTCACTCCAGATTCATGTTCAGCACGTTCGACGTGTGCTCCAGCGCCTTTTAGAGAATTGTCTTTATGTGAAGGCTGAGAAGCGCTTTTCATGTCCTCTCCGTCACATTTCTCGGTTCTGTTATTTCCGCTGAAGGCATTCAGATGGATCCCGCTAGGAGTCCATGCTGTCAGCGATTGGCCCGTCCTAAGTCACGTGTCGAACTGCAGCGCTTTCTCGGTTTCGCGAATTTCTATTGGCGTTTCATTAAGTAATTTCGGTCAAGTGGCAGCTCCTCTCACAGCCCTTACTTCTGTCAAGGCGTGCTTTAAGTGGTCGTTTCCGCCCAGGGAGCTTTTGATCTCCTCAAGCGTTTTACATCCGCTCCTATCCTTGTTACACCTGGCGTCACTAAACAGTTCATTGTTGAGGTTGGCCCAGCGTCAGAGGTGGGTGTGGAGCCATTCTGTCCCAGCGCTCCCATTCTGACGATAAGATCCACCCTTGCGCGTATTTTCTCATCGCCTGTCGCCGTCGGAACGTAACTATGATGTGGCTAACCGCGAACTGCTCGCCATCCGGCAGCCTAGGCGAATGGCGACAGTGGTTGGAGAGGCGACCGTTCCTTTTGTCGTTTGGACTGACCATAAGAACCTTGAGTACATCCGTTCTGCCCAAAAACGGCTTAATGCGCGTCAGGCTCGTTGGGCGCTGTATTTCGCTGCGTTTCGAGTTCGTTATTTCTTATCGTCCCGGGCTCAAGGAACACCAAAGCCTAATGCTTTTATCCATCTCTTCAGTTCTTCAGTAGCCTCCACCGACCCCGGAGATTCCCTGAGGGCGTGTTGTCGGGTTGACTGTCTGGGGGTTGAGAGGCAGGTAAAGCAAGCACTTACTCACACTCCGTCTCCGCGCGCTTGTCCTAGGAACCTTCTTTTCGTTCCCGTTCCTACTCGTCTGGCCGTTCTTCAGTGGGCTCACTCTGCCAAGTTAGCCGGCCACCTCGGCGTTCGGGGTACGCTTGCTTCTATTCGCCTGCGTTTTTGGTGGCCCACTCCAGGAGCGTGACACGCGTCGTTTCTTGGCTGCTTGTTCGGACTGCGCGCAGACTAAGTCCGGTAACTCTCTTCTGCTTCTGCTCCTGGCCTTGCTGGTCCTCAGTCTGTCCCCCTGCCACCGCATCTCTCCTGCACTTGCTGTGTCTCAGTCTGTCCCTAGTTGTTACTATCCTGGCCTGTTTGGTCCTGATTGCTCAAACTCTTACAGTTCTCTACCCGTGTCTCATTTTTTATAATAATAATTGCACTAGATTCCCTCTTCATCGTTTCCCGGTGCGGTCCTGAGGAGAGGAGTTGGGTTTCCATCTCGGGGCGTGCTGGACGTTCGCTGATCGATGATTTCCTCCGTTGCCGCCAGGTTTCCTCCTCGAGTGCGCCAGGAGGCGCTCGGTGAAGAGTGGGGGGGTACTGTCATGTATTGTATTGTCATGTCTTGTCCCTGTGCTTTCTCTTCTCTTCGTTTCCCCTGCTGGTCGTATTAGGTTTCTTTCTCTCTCTCACTATCCCTCTCTCTCTCTGTCGTTCCGTTCCTACTTCCAGCTGTTCCTCATTCTCTAACGACCTCGTTTACTCTTTCACACCTGTCCCTATTTTGCCCTCTGATTAAGTCTCTATTTCTCTCTCTGTTTCTGCTTCTGTCCTTGTCAGTTCTTGTTTGCTTTGCCTTTGTTCCGTCCTGTTGTATTCTGCTTCGTCATCAGATACTGCGTGGCAGGCAGGTGTCTCTATTCCTCTGCGGCCCGCGCCTACCCGAAGGGACCTGCAGTCTGTTGCCGCAAGCCCTGCAACTCTCCTCAACTACTAGAGGATTTATGTTTTCCCTGTTTGGACATTTCCTGTAAAGTTGAGGATTATGTTTCTCTGTTTGGACTTTAATAAACTCAGTTTCTGTTTAAGTCGCTTTTGGGTCCTCACTCACCTGCATAACAGAAGAATCCGACCAAGAATGGACCCAGCGACTATGAATCCTCTCTACTCTGCACGTCAAGTTCCAGGGAGCGATGCTAGGCAGACACGAACAGGAATTGTCTGCTGCTGCGACATGCCGTTGAGTCCCTGGCCGCCCAAGTCTCCGGCCTCTCGGAGGAGATTCTAATCTCCGCCTCGATCCACCCGGTTACCTCCTGGGCTTCCGGGTCTCCGGGCCCAAATTAATAACCCACGTGTTACTCTGGGGAGCCCACTGAATGTCGCTCGTTCCTTACCCAGTGTGATATTGTGTTCTCTCTCAACCCAACACGTACTCCAGGGGGTACTGCTCGTATCGCCTCGTCATATCTCTCCCTTACTGGACGGGCTCGTGAGTGGGGCACGGCAATCTGGGAGGCAAGGGCTGAGTGTACTAACCAGTATCAGAACTTTAAGGAGGAGATGATACGGGTTTTTGATCATTCTGTTTTTGGGAAAGAAGCTTCCCTGGTCCTGTCTTCCCTATGTCAAGGTAATCGATCCATAACGGATTACTCTATAGAGTTTCGCACTCTTGCTGCCTCAGTGACTGGAGCGGGCAGGCGTTGCTCGCTCGTTTTCTGGAGGGTCTCCACGCTGAGGTAAGGATGAGATTCTCTCCCGGGGAGGTTCCTTCCAGCGTGGATTCTTTGATTGAACTCGCTATTCGCATAGAACGACGGGTAGATCTTCGTCACCGAGCTCATGGAAGAGCTCGCGTTAACAGTGTCCCACTCTCCCGCATCACTACCATCTCCCCCACTGACTCAGGTGTTGAGCCCATGCAGCTGGGGGTATTCATCTCTCGACTAAGGAGAGGGAACGGAGAATCACCAACCGCCTCTGTCTCTATTGCGGTTCCGCTGGTCATTTTGTCATTTCTTGTCAGTAAAAGGCCCAGAGCTCATCAGTAAGCGGAGGGCTGCTGTGCGCTACTACTCTGGTCTCTCCGTCAAGTTCCTGTACTACCTTGTCGGTTCATCTGCTGGACCGGTTCAGCAGCTTCCTGCAGTGCATTAGTAGACTCTGGGGCGGAGGGCTGTTTTATGGACAAGCCTGGGCTCGGGAACATGACATTCCTCTCAGGCAGTTAGGGGCCACGGCTATGTTCGCCTTGGATGGTAGTCCTCTCTCCCAGGATTCTGCGTGGCCTTCCTTTAACCCTCACTGTCTCTGGTAATCATAGTGAAACCATTTTCCTTTTTTGATTTTTGTTCACCTTTTACCCTGTTGTTTTGGGCCATCCTGGCTAGTGTGTCATAATCCTTCTATTAATTGGTCTAGTAATTCTATCCTCTCCTGGAACGTCTCTTGTCATGTTAAGTGTTTGAGTGTCTGCTATCCCTCCTGTTTCTTCTGCCCCCTCTTCACAGGAGGAGCCTGGTGATTTGACAGGGTGCCGGAGGAATATCATGATCTGCGCACGGTCTTCCCAGTCGGTCAGGGCCACCTCCTTCCTCCTCACCGGTCGTATGATTGTTGTATTGATCTCCTTCCGGGTACCACTCCCCCACGGGGTAGACTAGACTCTCTGTCGGCTGCGAGCGTAAGGCTCTCGAAGATTATTTGTCAGTAGCTCTGACCCCGGTACCGTGGTCCCTTCCTCCTCTCCCGCCCCGAGCGAGGTTCTTTTTGTTAAGGAAGAGGACGGGACCCTGCGCCCCTGCGTGGATTATCGAGCCTGAATGACATAACGGTTAAGAATCGTTATCCGCTTCCCCTTATGTCTTCAGTTTTCGAGATTCTGCAGGGAGCCAGGTTCTACTAAGTTGGACCTTTGTAACGTTTACCATCTCGTGCGCATCAGGGAGGGGACGAGTGAAGAAAACGGCGTTTAACACTCCGTTAGGGCATTTTGAATACCGGGTTCTGCCGTCCGGTCGCTAATGCTCCAGCTGTCTTTCAGGCATTAGTGAGGGATGTACTGAGTGACATGCTGAACATCTTTGTTTTCGTTTACCTTGACGATATCCTGATTTTTCACCCCGTCACTCCAGATTCATGTTCAGCACGTTCGACGTGTGCTCAGCGCCTTTTAGAGAATTGTCTTTATGTGAAGGCTGAGAAGCGCTTTTCATGTCCTCTCCGTCACATTTCTCGGTTCTGTTATTTCCGCTGAAGGCATTCAGATGGATCCGCTAGGGTCCATGCTGTCAGCGATTAGCCCGATCCTAAGTCACGTGTCGAACTGCAGCGCTTTCTCGGTTTCGAATTTCTATTGGCGTTTCATTCGTAATTTCGGTCAAGTGGCAGCTCCTCTCACAGCCCTTACTTCTGTCAAGACGTGCTTTAAGTGGTCGTTTCCGCCCAGGGAGCTTTTGATCTCCTCAGAGCGTTTTACATCCGCTCCTATCCTTGTTACACTGACGTCACTAAACAGTTCATTGTTGAGGTTGACGCGTCAGAGGTGGGTGTGGGAGCCATTCTGTCCCAGCGCTCCCCATTCTGGCGATAAGATCCACCCTTGCGCGTATTTTTCTCATCGCCTGTAGCCGTGAACGTAACTATGATGTGGCTAACCGCGAACTGCTCGCCATCCGCTTAGCCCTAGGCGAATGGCGACAGTGGTTGGAGAGGCGACCGTTCCTTTTGTCGTTTGGACTGACCATAAGAACCTTGAGTACATCCCGTTCTGCCAAGCGACTTAATGCGCGTCAGGCTCGTTGGGCGCTGTATTTCGCTCGTTTCGAGTTCGTTATTTCTTATCGTCCGGGCTCAAGGAACACCAAGCCTAATGCTTTATCCCGTCTCTTCAGTTCTTCAGTAGCCTCCCACCGACCCCGAGGAGATTCCCTGAGGGCGTGTTGTCAGGTTGACTGTCTGGGGAATTGAGGAGGCAGGTAAAGCAAGCACTTACTCACACTCCGTCTCCATGCGGCTTGTCCTAGGAACCTTCTTTTCGTTCCCGTTCCTCGTCTGGCCGTTCTTCAGTGGGCTGCTCTGCCAAGTTAGCCCGGCCACCTCGGCGTTCGAGGGTACGCTTGCTATTCGCCAGCGTTTTTGGTGGCCCACTCAGGAGCGTGACACGCGTCGTTTCTTGGCTGCTTGTTCGGACTGCGCGCAGACTAAGTCCGGTAACTCTCTTCCTGCTTCTGCTCCTGGCCTTGCTGGTCCTCAGTCTGTCCCCTGCCACCGCATCTCTCTGCACTTGCTGTGTCTCAGTCTGTCCCTAGTTGTTACTCTCTGGCCTGTTTGGTCCTGATTGCTCAAACTCTTACAGTTCTCTACCGTGTCTCATTTTTATAATAATAATTGCACTAAGATTCCCTCTTCATCGTTTCCCAGTACGGTCCTGAGGGAAGGTTGGGTTCCATCTGGGACGTGCTGGACCGTTCGCTGATCGATGATTTCCTCCGTTGCAGCCAGGTTTTCTCCTCGAGTGCGCCAGGAGGCGCTCGGTGAAGTGGGGGGTACTGTCATGTATTGTATTGTCATGTCTTGTCCCTGTGCTTTCTCTTCTCTTCGTTTCCCCCTGCTGGTCGTATTAGGTTTTCTTTCTCTCTCTCTTTTATCCCTCTCTCTCTCTATCGTTCCGTTCCTACTTCCAGCTGTTCCTCATTCTCCTAACGACCTCGTTTACTCTTTCACACCTGTCCCCTATTTTTGCCCTCTGATTAAGTCTCTGGCTTTCTCTCTGTTTCTGCTTCTGTCCTTGTCGGATTCTTGTTTGCTTTGCCTTTGTTTCCGTCCTGTTGTATTCTGCTTCGTCATCAGATACTGCGTGTGAGCAGGTGTCTCTATTCGTCTGACCCGCGCCTACCGAAGGGACCTGCAGTCTGTTGCATATTATGCAACTCTCCTCAACTACTAGAGGATTTATGTTTTCCCTGTTTGGACATTTTCCTGTAAAGGATTGAGGATTATGTTTTCTCTGTTTGGACTTTAATAAACTCAGTTTCTGTTAAGTCGCTTTTGGGTCCTCACTCACCTGCATAACA
>NW_026287308.1:0-13799 GCF_023373465.1 Oncorhynchus keta | reverse complement strand
CTGTATTTCGACGTTGCAACTTACTGAAAACTGTCCAAAGTGTTCATTTCATCTCAAATAGACAGCACAGCAAAAATTGGACATCCAGAGTGCATCAAACATGATTTAGAGCTTGTTTATGGAAAAAACGTTTTTTCTGTATTTCGACGTTGCAACTTGCTGAAAACTGTCCACAATGTTCATTTCATCTCAAATAGACAGCACAGCAAAAATTGGACATCCAGAGTGCATCAAACATGATTTAGAGCTTGTTTATGGAAAAAACGTTTTTTCTGTATTTCGACGTTGCAACTTACTGAAAACTGTCCACAATGTTCATTTCATCTCAAATAGACAGCACAGCAAAAATTGGACATCCAGAGTGCATCAAACATGATTTAGAGCTTGTTTATGGAAAAAAAAAACGTTTTTTCTGTATTTCGACGTTGCAACTTACTGAAAACTGTCCAAATGTTCATTTCATCTCAAATAGACAGCACAGCAAAAATTGGACATCCAGAGTGCATCAAACATGATTTAGAGCTTGTTTATGGAAAAATTTTTTCTGTATTTCGACGTTGCAACTTGCTGAAAACTGTCCAAAGTGTTCATTTCATCTCAAATAGACAGCACAGCAAAAATTGGACATCCAGAGTGCATCAAACATGATTTAGAGCTTGTTTATGGAAAAAAAAACGTTTTTTCTGTATTTCGACGTTGCAACTTGCTGAAAACTGTCCAAAGTGTTCATTTCATCTCAAATAGACAGCACAGCAAAAATTGGACATCCAGAGTGCATCAAACATGATTTAGAGCTTGTTTATGGAAAAAAAAAACGTTTTTTCTGTATTTCGACGTTGCAACTTACTGAAAACTGTCCAAAGTGTTCATTTCATCTCAAATAGACAGCACAGCAAAAATTGGACATCCAGAGTGCATCAAACATGATTTAGAGCTTGTTTATGGAAAAAAAACGTTTTTTCTGTATTTCGACGTTGCAACTTGCTGAAAACTGTCCACAATGTTCATTTCATCTCAAATAGACAGCACAGCAAAAATTGGACATCCAGAGTGCATCAAACATGATTTAGAGCTTGTTTATGGAAAAAAAAAAAAATTTTTTCTGTATTTCGACGTTGCAACTTACTGAAAACTGTCCAAAGTGTTCATTTCATCTCAAATAGACAGCACAGCAAAAATTGGACATCCAGAGTGCATCAAACATGATTTAGAGCTTGTTTATGGAAAAAACGTTTTTCTGTATTTCGACGTTGCAACTTACTGAAAACTGTCCACAATGTTCATTTCATCTCAAATAGACAGCACAGCAAAAATTGGATATCCAGAGTGCATCAAACATGATTTAGAGCTTGTTTATGGAAAAACAAAACGTTTTTTCTGTATTTCGACGTTGCAACTTACTGAAAACTGTCCACGATGTTCATTTCATCTCAAATAGACAGCACAGCAAAAATTGGACATCCAGAGTGCATCAAACATGATTTAGAGCTTGTTTATGGAAAAAAAACGTTTTTTTCTGTATTTCGACGTTGCAACTTACTGAAAACTGTCCACAATGTTCATTTCATCTCAAATAGACAGCACAGCAAAAATTGGACATCCAGAGTGCATCAAACATGATTTAGAGCTTGTTTATGGAAAAAAAAAAACGTTTTTTCTGTATTTCGACGTTGCAACTTACTGAAAACTGTCCACAATGTTCATTTCATCTCAAATAGACAGCACAGCAAAAATTGGACATCCAGAGTGCATCAAACATGATTTAGAGCTTGTTTATGGAAAAAAAAAACGTTTTTTCTGTATTTCGACGTTGCAACTTACTGAAAACTGTCCACAATGTTCATTTCATCTCAAATAGACAGCACAGCAAAAATTGGACATCCAGAGTGCATCAAACATGATTTAGAGCTTGTTTATGGAAAAAAAAAAAACGTTTTTTCTGTATTTCGACGTTGCAACTTACTGAAAACTGTCCACAATGTTCATTTCATCTCAAATAGACAGCACAGCAAAAATTGGACATCCAGAGTGCATCAAACATGATTTAGAGCTTGTTTATGGAAAAAAAAACTGGAAAAACGTTTTTCTGTATTTCGACGTTTTTCTGTATTTCGACGTTGCAACTTGCTGAAAACTGTCCACAATGTTCATTTCATCTCAAATAGACAGCACAGCAAAAATTGGACATCCAGAGTGCATCAAACATGATTTAGAGCTTGTTTATGGAAAAAAAGTTTTTTCTGTATTTCGACGTTGCAACTTACTGAAAACTGTCCAAAGTGTTCATTTCATCTCAAATAGACAGCACAGCAAAAATTGGACATCCAGAGTGCATCAAACATGATTTAGAGCTTGTTTATGGAAAAAAAAAAAACGTTTTTTCTGTATTTCGACGTTGCAACTTACTGAAAACTGTCCACAATGTTCATTTCATCTCAAATAGACAGCACAGCAAAAATTGGACATCCAGAGTGCATCAAACATGATTTAGAGCTTGTTTATGGAAAAAACGTTTTTTCTGTATTTCGACGTTGCAACTTGCTGAAAACTGTCCACAATGTTCATTTCATCTCAAATAGACAGCACAGCAAAAATTGGACATCCAGAGTGCATCAAACATGATTTAGAGCTTGTTTATGGAAAAAAAAACGTTTTTTCTGTATTTCGACGTTGCAACTTAATGAAAACTGTCCAAAGTGTTCATTTCATCTCAAATAGACAGCACAGCAAAAATTGGACATCCAGAGTGCATCAAACATGATTTAGAGCTTGTTTATGGAAAAAAAAACGTTTTTTCTGTATTTCGACGTTGCAACTTACTGAAAACTGTCCACAATGTTCATTTCATCTCAAATAGACAGCACAGCAAAAATTGGACATCCAGAGTGCATCAAACATGATTTAGAGCTTGTTTATGGAAAAAAAAACGTTTTTTCTGTATTTCGACGTTGCAACTTGCTGAAAACTGTCCAAATGTTCATTTCATCTCAAATAGACAGCACAGCAAAAATTGGACATCCAGAGTGCATCAAACATGATTTAGAGCTTGTTTATGGAAAAAACGTTTTTTCTGTATTTCGACGTTGCAACTTACTGAAAACTGTCCAAATGTTCATTTCATCTCAAATAGACAGCACAGCAAAAATTGGACATCCAGAGTGCATCAAACATGATTTAGAGCTTGTTTATGGAAAAAAAAACGTTTTTTTCTGTATTTCGACGTTGCAACTTGCTGAAAACTGTCCACAATGTTCATTTCATCTCAAATAGACAGCACAGCAAAAATTGGACATCCAGAGTGCATCAAACATGATTTAGAGCTTGTTTATGGAAAAAAAAACGTTTTTTCTGTATTTCGACGTTGCAACTTACTGAAAACTGTCCAAATGTTCATTTCATCTCAAATAGACAGCACAGCAAAAATTGGACATCCAGAGTGCATCAAACATGATTTAGAGCTTGTTTATGGAAAAAAAAACGTTTTTTTCTGTATTTCGACGTTGCAACTTACTGAAAACTGTCCAAATGTTCATTTCATCTCAAATAGACAGCACAGCAAAAATTGGACATCCAGAGTGCATCAAACATGATTTAGAGCTTGTTTATGGAAAAAAAAACGTTTTCTGTATTTCGACGTTGCAACTTGCTGAAAACTGTCCAAAGTGTTCATTTCATCTCAAATAGACAGCACAGCAAAAAAAATTGGACATCCAGAGTGCATCAAACATGATTTAGAGCTTGTTTATGGAAAAAAACGTTTTTTTTCTGTATTTCGACGTTGCAACTTACTGAAAACTGTCCAAATGTTCATTTCATCTCAAATAGACAGCACAGCAAAAATTGGACATCCAGAGTGCATCAAACATGATTTAGAGCTTGTTTATGGAAAAAAAAAAAACGTTTTTTCTGTATTTCGACGTTGCAACTTGCTGAAAACTGTCCAAATGTTCATTTCATCTCAAATAGACAGCACAGCAAAAATTGGACATCCAGAGTGCATCAAACATGATTTAGAGCTTGTTTATGGAAAAAAAAACGTTTTTTTTCTGTATTTCGACGTTGCAACTTACTGAAAACTGTCCACAATGTTCATTTCATCTCAAATAGACAGCACAGCAAAAATTGGACATCCAGAGTGCATCAAACATGATTTAGAGCTTGTTTATGGAAAAAAAAAACGTTTTTCTGTATTTCGACGTTGCAACTTGCTGAAAACTGTCCACAATGTTCATTTCATCTCAAATAGACAGCACAGCAAAAATTGGACATCCAGAGTGCATCAAACATGATTTAGAGCTTGTTTATGGAAAAAAACGTTTTTTCTGTATTTCGACGTTGCAACTTGCTGAAAACTGTCCACAATGTTCATTTCATCTCAAATAGACAGCACAGCAAAAATTGGACATCCAGAGTGCATCAAACATGATTTAGAGCTTGTTTATGGAAAAAAACGTTTTTTTTTCTGTATTTCGACGTTGCAACTTACTGAAAACTGTCCACAATGTTCATTTCATCTCAAATAGACAGCACAGCAAAAATTGGACATCCAGAGTGCATCAAACATGATTTAGAGCTTGTTTATGGAAAAAACGTTTTTTCTGTATTTCGACGTTGCAACTTGCTGAAAACTGTCCACAATGTTCATTTCATCTCAAATAGACAGCACAGCAAAAATTGGACATCCAGAGTGCATCAAACATGATTTAGAGCTTGTTTATGGAAAAAAAAAACGTTTTTTCTGTATTTCGACGTTGCAACTTACTGAAAACTGTCCACGATGTTCATTTCATCTCAAATAGACAGCACAGCAAAAATTGGACATCCAGAGTGCATCAAACATGATTTAGAGCTTGTTTATGGAAAAAAAAACGTTTTTTTCTGTATTTCGACGTTGCAACTTACTGAAAACTGTCCACAATGTTCATTTCATCTCAAATAGACAGCACAGCAAAAATTGGACATCCAGAGTGCATCAAACATGATTTAGAGCTTGTTTATGGAAAAAAACGTTTTTTCTGTATTTCGACGTTGCAACTTGCTGAAAACTGTCCACAATGTTCATTTCATCTCAAATAGACAGCACAGCAAAAATTGGACATCCAGAGTGCATCAAACATGATTTAGAGCTTGTTTATGGAAAAAAACGTTTTTCTGTATTTCGACGTTGCAACTTACTGAAAACTGTCCAAAGTGTTCATTTCATCTCAAATAGACAGCACAGCAAAAATTGGACATCCAGAGTGCATCAAACATGATTTAGAGCTTGTTTATGGAAAAAAACGTTTTTTTTTCTGTATTTCGACGTTGCAACTTACTGAAAACTGTCCACAATGTTCATTTCATCTCAAATAGACAGCACAGCAAAAATTGGACATCCAGAGTGCATCAAACATGATTTAGAGCTTGTTTATGGAAAAAAACGTTTTTTCTGTATTTCGACGTTGCAACTTGCTGAAAACTGTCCACAATGTTCATTTCATCTCAAATAGACAGCACAGCAAAAATTGGACATCCAGAGTGCATCAAACATGATTTAGAGCTTGTTTATGGAAAAAAAAACGTTTTTTCTGTATTTCGACGTTGCAACTTAATGAAAACTGTCCAAAGTGTTCATTTCATCTCAAATAGACAGCACAGCAAAAATTGGACATCCAGAGTGCATCAAACATGATTTAGAGCTTGTTTATGGAAAAAAAAAACGTTTTTTCTGTATTTCGACGTTGCAACTTGCTGAAAACTGTCCAAATGTTCATTTCATCTCAAATAGACAGCACAGCAAAAATTGGACATCCAGAGTGCATCAAACATGATTTAGAGCTTGTTTATGGAAAAAAAAACGTTTTTTCTGTATTTCGACGTTGCAACTTGCTGAAAACTGTCCACAATGTTCATTTCATCTCAAATAGACAGCACAGCAAAAATTGGACATCCAGAGTGCATCAAACATGATTTAGAGCTTGTTTATGGAAAAAAAACTGTCCAAAGTGTTCATTTCATCGTTTTTTCTGTATTTCGACGTTGCAACTTACTGAAAACTGTCCACAATGTTCATTTCATCTCAAATAGACAGCACAGCAAAAATTGGACATCCAGAGTGCATCAAACATGATTTAGAGCTTGTTTATGGAAAAAACGTTTTTTTCTGTATTTCGACGTTGCAACTTACTGAAAACTGTCCAAATGTTCATTTCATCTCAAATAGACAGCACAGCAAAAATTGGACATCCAGAGTGCATCAAACATGATTTAGAGCTTGTTTATGGAAAAAACGTTTTTTCTGTATTTCGACGTTGCAACTTGCTGAAAACTGTCCACAATGTTCATTTCATCTCAAATAGACAGCACAGCAAAAATTGGACATCCAGAGTGCATCAAACATGATTTAGAGCTTGTTTATGGAAAAAAACGTTTTTTTCTGTATTTCGACGTTGCAACTTGCTGAAAACTGTCCAAAGTGTTCATTTCATCTCAAATAGACAGCACAGCAAAAATTGGACATCCAGAGTGCATCAAACATGATTTAGAGCTTGTTTATGGAAAAAAAACGTTTTTTCTGTATTTCGACGTTGCAACTTACTGAAAACTGTCCAAATGTTCATTTCATCTCAAATAGACAGCACAGCAAAAATTGGACATCCAGAGTGCATCAAACATGATTTAGAGCTTGTTTATGGAAAAACGTTTTTTCTGTATTTCGACGTTGCAACTTACTGAAAACTGTCCAAATGTTCATTTCATCTCAAATAGACAGCACAGCAAAAATTGGACATCCAGAGTGCATCAAACATGATTTAGAGCTTGTTTATGGAAAAAACGTTTTTCTGTATTTCGACGTTGCAACTTGCTGAAAACTGTCCAAAGTGTTCATTTCATCTCAAATAGACAGCACAGCAAAAATTGGACATCCAGAGTGCATCAAACATGATTTAGAGCTTGTTTATGGAAAAAAAAAAATTTTTTCTGTATTTCGACGTTGCAACTTACTGAAAACTGTCCAAAGTGTTCATTTCATCTCAAATAGACAGCACAGCAAAAATTGGACATCCAGAGTGCATCAAACATGATTTAGAGCTTGTTTATGGAAAAAACGTTTTTTCTGTATTTCGACGTTGCAACTTACTGAAAACTGTCCAAATGTTCATTTCATCTCAAATAGACAGCACAGCAAAAATTGGACATCCAGAGTGCATCAAACATGATTTAGAGCTTGTTTATGGAAAAAACGTTTTTTCTGTATTTCGACGTTGCAACTTGCTGAAAACTGTCCAAATGTTCATTTCATCTCAAATAGACAGCACAGCAAAAATTGGACATCCAGAGTGCATCAAACATGATTTAGAGCTTGTTTATGGAAAAAAAAACGTTTTTTCTGTATTTCGACGTTGCAACTTACTGAAAACTGTCCACAATGTTCATTTCATCTCAAATAGACAGCACAGCAAAAATTGGACATCCAGAGTGCATCAAACATGATTTAGAGCTTGTTTATGGAAAAAAAAAAACGTTTTTCTGTATTTCGACGTTGCAACTTAATGAAAACTGTCCAAAGTGTTCATTTCATCTCAAATAGACAGCACAGCAAAAATTGGACATCCAGAGTGCATCAAACATGATTTAGAGCTTGTTTATGGAAAAAAAAAAAAAACGTTTTTTTCTGTATTTCGACGTTGCAACTTGCTGAAAACTGTCCAAATGTTCATTTCATCTCAAATAGACAGCACAGCAAAAATTGGACATCCAGAGTGCATCAAACATGATTTAGAGCTTGTTTATGGAAAAAAAAAAAACGTTTTTTCTGTATTTCGACGTTGCAACTTACTGAAAACTGTCCAAATGTTCATTTCATCTCAAATAGACAGCACAGCAAAAATTGGACATCCAGAGTGCATCAAACATGATTTAGAGCTTGTTTATGGAAAAAAACGTTTTTTCTGTATTTCGACGTTGCAACTTGCTGAAAACTGTCCAAATGTTCATTTCATCTCAAATAGACAGCACAGCAAAAATTGGACATCCAGAGTGCATCAAACATGATTTAGAGCTTGTTTATGGAAAAAACGTTTTTTCTGTATTTCGACGTTGCAACTTGCTGAAAACTGTCCACAATGTTCATTTCATCTCAAATAGACAGCACAGCAAAAATTGGACATCCAGAGTGCATTAAACATGATTTTTAGAGCTTGTTTATGGAAAAAACGTTTTTTCTGTATTTCGACGTTGCAACTTACTGAAAACTGTCCAAAGTGTTCATTTCATCTCAAATAGACAGCACAGCAAAAATTGGACATCCAGAGTGCATCAAACATGATTTAGAGCTTGTTTATGGAAAAAACGTTTTTTCTGTATTTCGACGTTGCAACTTGCTGAAAACTGTCCACAATGTTCATTTCATCTCAAATAGACAGCACAGCAAAAATTGGACATCCAGAGTGCATCAAACATGATTTAGAGCTTGTTTATGGAAAAAACGTTTTCTGTATTTCGACGTTGCAACTTGCTGAAAACTGTCCAAAGTGTTCATTTCATCTCAAATAGACAGCACAGCAAAAATTGGACATCCAGAGTGCATCAAACATGATTTAGAGCTTGTTTATGGAAAAAAAACGTTTTTTCTGTATTTCGACGTTGCAACTTAATGAAAACTGTCCAAAGTGTTCATTTCATCTCAAATAGACAGCACAGCAAAAATTGGACATCCAGAGTGCATCAAACATGATTTAGAGCTTGTTTATGGAAAAAACGTTTTTTCTGTATTTCGACGTTGCAACTTGCTGAAAACTGTCCAAATGTTCATTTCATCTCAAATAGACAGCACAGCAAAAATTGGACATCCAGAGTGCATCAAACATGATTTAGAGCTTGTTTATGGAAAAAAAACGTTTTTTCTGTATTTCGACGTTGCAACTTGCTGAAAACTGTCCACAATGTTCATTTCATCTCAAATAGACAGCACAGCAAAAATTGGACATCCAGAGTGCATCAAACATGATTTAGAGCTTGTTTATGGAAAAAACGTTTTTTCTGTATTTCGACGTTGCAACTTACTGAAAACTGTCCAAAGTGTTCATTTCATCTCAAATAGACAGCACAGCAAAAATTGGACATCCAGAGTGCATCAAACATGATTTAGAGCTTGTTTATGGAAAAAAAACGTTTTTTCTGTATTTCGACGTTGCAACTTGCTGAAAACTGTCCAAAGTGTTCATTTCATCTCAAATAGACAGCACAGCAAAAATTGGACATCCAGAGTGCATCAAACATGATTTAGAGCTTGTTTATGGAAAAAAAACGTTTTTTTCTGTATTTCGACGTTGCAACTTACTGAAAACTGTCCAAATGTTCATTTCATCTCAAATAGACAGCACAGCAAAAATTGGACATCCAGAGTGCATCAAACATGATTTAGAGCTTGTTTATGGAAAAAACGTTTTTTCTGTATTTCGACGTTGCAACTTGCTGAAAACTGTCCAAATGTTCATTTCATCTCAAATAGACAGCACAGCAAAAATTGGACATCCAGAGTGCATCAAACATGATTTAGAGCTTGTTTATGGAAAAAAACGTTTTTTTCTGTATTTCGACGTTGCAACTTGCTGAAAACTGTCCAAATGTTCATTTCATCTCAAATAGACAGCACAGCAAAAATTGGACATCCAGAGTGCATCAAACATGATTTAGAGCTTGTTTATGACAAAAACGTTTTTTCTGTAAAAACGTTTTTTCTGTATTTCGACGTTGCAACTTACTGAAAACTGTCCACAATGTTCATTTCATCTCAAATAGACAGCACAGCAAAAATTGGACATCCAGAGTGCATCAAACATGATTTAGAGCTTGTTTATGGAAAAAACGTTTTTTCTGTATTTCGACGTTGCAACTTACTGAAAACTGTCCAAAGTGTTCATTTCATCTCAAATAGACAGCACAGCAAAAATTGGACATCCAGAGTGCATCAAACATGATTTAGAGCTTGTTTATGGAAAAAAAAAACGTTTTTTCTGTATTTCGACGTTGCAACTTACTGAAAACTGTCCACGATGTTCATTTCATCTCAAATAGACAGCACAGCAAAAATTGGACATCCAGAGTGCATCAAACATGATTTAGAGCTTGTTTATGGAAAAAACGTTTTTTCTGTATTTCGACGTTGCAACTTACTGAAAACTGTCCAAATGTTCATTTCATCTCAAATAGACAGCACAGCAAATTGGACATCCAGAGTGCATCAAACATGATTTAGAGCTTGTTTATGGAAAAAAAAACGTTTTTTCTGTATTTCGACGTTGCAACTTACTGAAAACTGTCCAAAGTGTTCATTTCATCTCAAATAGACAGCACAGCAAAAATTGGACATCCAGAGTGCATCAAACATGATTTAGAGCTTGTTTATGGAAAAAAAACGTTTTTTCTGTATTTCGACGTTGCAACTTGCTGAAAACTGTCCACAATGTTCATTTCATCTCAAATAGACAGCACAGCAAAAATTGGACATCCAGAGTGCATCAAACATGATTTAGAGCTTGTTTATGGAAAAAAAAATTTTTTCTGTATTTCGACGTTGCAACTTGCTGAAAACTGTCCAAATGTTCATTTCATCTCAAATAGACAGCACAGCAAAAATTGGACATCCAGAGTGCATCAAACATGATTTAGAGCTTGTTTATGGAAAAAAAAACGTTTTTTCTGTATTTCGACGTTGCAACTTGCTGAAAACAGTCCACAATGTTCATCCACAATGTTCATTTCATCTCAAATAGACAGCACAGCAAAAATTGGACATCCAGAGTGCATCAAACATGATTTAGAGCTTGTTTATGGAAAAAAACGTTTTTTCTGTATTTCGACGTTGCAACTTACTGAAAACTGTCCAAATGTTCATTTCATCTCAAATAGACAGCACAGCAAAAATTGGACATCCAGAGTGCATCAAACATGATTTAGAGCTTGTTTATGGAAAAAAAAAAAAACGTTTTTTCTGTATTTCGACGTTGCAACTTGCTGAAAACTGTCCAAATGTTCATTTCATCTCAAATAGACAGCACAGCAAAAATTGGACATCCAGAGTGCATCAAACATGATTTAGAGCTTGTTTATGGAAAAAAAAAAACGTTTTTTTTCTGTATTTCGACGTTGCAACTTGCTGAAAACTGTCCACAATGTTCATTTCATCTCAAATAGACAGCACAGCAAAAATTGGACATCCAGAGTGCATCAAACATGATTTAGAGCTTGTTTATGGAAAAAAACGTTTTTTCTGTATTTCGACGTTGCAACTTACTGAAAACTGTCCAAAGTGTTCATTTCATCTCAAATAGACAGCACAGCAAAAATTGGACATCCAGAGTGCATCAAACATGATTTAGAGCTTGTTTATGGAAAAAAAAACGTTTTTTCTGTATTTCGACGTTGCAACTTGCTGAAAACTGTCCACAATGTTCATTTCATCTCAAATAGACAGCACAGCAAAAATTGGACATCCAGAGTGCATTAAACATGATTTAGAGCTTGTTTATGGAAAAAAAAACGTTTTTTCTGTATTTCGACGTTGCAACTTGCTGAAAACTGTCCAAAGTGTTCATTTCATCTCAAATAGACAGCACAGCAAAAATTGGACATCCAGAGTGCATCAAACATGATTTAGAGCTTGTTTATGGAAAAAAATTTCGTTTTTTCTGTATTTCGAAATAGACGTTGCAACTTTTAGAGCTGAAAACTGTCCAAAGTGTTCATTTCATTTCATCTCAAATAGACAGCACAGCAAAAATTGGACATCCAGAGTGCATCAAACATGATTTAGAGCTTGTTTATGGAAAAAAACGTTTTTTCTGTATTTCGACGTTGCAACTTGCTGAAAACTGTCCAAATGTTCATTTCATCTCAAATAGACAGCACAGCAAAAATTGGACATCCAGAGTGCATTAAACATGATTTAGAGCTTGTTTATGGAAAAAAACGTTTTTTCTGTATTTCGACGCTGCAACTTGCTGAAAACTGTCCACAATGTTCATTTCATCTCAAATAGACAGCACAGCAAAAATTGGACATCCAGAGTGCATCAAACATGATTTAGAGCTTGTTTATGGAAAAAAAACGTTTTTTCTGTATTTCGACGTTGCAACTTGCTGAAAACTGTCCAAAGTGTTCATTTCATCTCAAATAGACAGCACAGCAAAAATTGGACATCCAGAGTGCATCAAACATGATTTAGAGCTTGTTTATGGAAAAAAATGTTTTTTCTGTATTTCGACGTTGCAACTTACTGAAAACTGTCCACAATGTTCATTTCATCTCAAATAGACAGCACAGCAAAAATTGGACATCCAGAGTGCATCAAACATGATTTAGAGCTTGTTTATGGAAAAAAAAAAAAACGTTTTTTCTGTATTTCGACGTTGCAACTTACTGAAAACTGTCCAAATGTTCATTTCATCTCAAATAGACAGCACAGCAAAAATTGGACATCCAGAGTGCATCAAACATGATTTAGAGCTTGTTTATGGAAAAAAAATTTCGTTTTCTGTATTTCGACGTTGCAACTTGCTGAAAACTGTCCAAATGTTCATTTCATCTCAAATAGACAGCACAGCAAAAATTGGACATCCAGAGTGCATCAAACATGATTTAGAGCTTGTTTATGGAAAAAACGTTTTTTCTGTATTTCGACGTTGCAACTTGCTGAAAACTGTCCAAAGTGTTCATTTCATCTCAAATAGACAGCACAGCAAAAATTGGACATCCAGAGTGCATCAAACATGATTTAGAGCTTGTTTATGGAAAAACGTTTTTTTCTGTATTTCGACGTTGCAACTTGCTGAAAACTGTCCAAATGTTCATTTCATCTCAAATAGACAGCACAGCAAAAATTGGACATCCAGAGTGCATCAAACATGATTTAGAGCTTGTTTATGGAAAAAAAAACGTTTTTTCTGTATTTCGACGTTGCAACTTGCTGAAAACTGTCCAAATGTTCATTTCATCTCAAATAGACAGCACAGCAAAAATTGGACATCCAGAGTGCATCAAACATGATTTAGAGCTTGTTTATGGAAAAAACGTTTTTTCTGTATTTCGACGTTGCAACTTGCTGAAAACTGTCCAAAGTGTTCATTTCATCTCAAATAGACAGCACAGCAAAAATTGGACATCCAGAGTGCATCAAACATGATTTAGAGCTTGTTTATGGAAAAAAATTTCGACGTTGCAACGTTTTTTCTGTATTTCGACGTTGCAACTTACTGAAAACTGTCCAAAGTGTTCATTTCATCTCAAATAGACAGCACAGCAAAAATTGGACATCCAGAGTGCATCCAGAGTGCATCAAACATGATTTAGAGCTTGTTTATGGAAAAAAAAAACGTTTTTTCTGTATTTCGACGTTGCAACTTAATGAAAACTGTCCAAAGTGTTCATTTCATCTCAAATAGACAGCACAGCAAAAATTGGACATCCAGAGTGCATCAAACATGATTTAGAGCTTGTTTATGGAAAAAACGTTTTTTCTGTATTTCGACGTTGCAACTTACTGAAAACTGTCCAAAGTGTTCATTTCATCTCAAATAGACAGCACAGCAAAAATTGGACATCCAGAGTGCATCAAACATGATTTAGAGCTTGTTTATGGAAAAAAAAAAAACGTTTTTTCTGTATTTCGACGTTGCAACTTGCTGAAAACTGTCCAAAGTGTTCATTTCATCTCAAATAGACAGCACAGCAAAAATTGGACATCCAGAGTGCATCAAACATGATTTAGAGCTTGTTTATGGAAAAAACGTTTTTTCTGTATTTCGACGTTGCAACTT